>NC_133618.1:276574602-276874602 GCF_048593235.1 Sminthopsis crassicaudata
TCTTAAGATGAATCCTGGACTTTTCTTTTCCCATAATATGTTTCAATGGTAGAATTCTTTCTTTTTCAATTTATTTATTTATTTTAAAAAAATAATTGTAGAGTGGGGAGATAGTACATCAAGCTTCTCTTTAGATCTCCCCTCTGACCAGGAACCCTATCCTTCTGCAAGTGCCCACAACCAACAGTGCTCCTGCCTTACTGCTTCTGCACTCATGGGTGCTGGTTTGCTCTCATCCAGGGCTGCATCTCAGCAATAGCCCTGCTTCTAGCGTTCCAATCAGCTGAGGTTCACTCTGTCTTCCTCAATTCAAACCTCCACTGCACAAATAGTCCAAGAGGTGAAAGTCTCTATGGTTCCTGCAGAGGCTCCAGCCACAATCAGCTAGCCCTAAAAAGTCCTCACTTGATGTTTCTGTGGATCTAGCCCAGAGGTGTTTGCACTTTAGACAGGTTAATCCCAGCCTAGGGTATTTCTTTTGATCTTGTGTTGTATGGAGAGGACCCCTCTTCTGCCCCAAGTCTTCTTGGTTTTTCACCAGTCTATGTTTGCCCTGAGGCACAAATTTGTTCTATTTGTGGAGGAAATGAGGAGAGCTCGAAATTTATCAACCTACTCCACTGTCTTCCCAGAATCTTCCTCATCTGCTTTTTTAAACTCTCAAATCAATCTGTGATCCTCATTGATTTTGAAGTTTCTTGCCCATCTTTGTGACTTACAAACTCATGGGATTGTGGGGGAAAGACATCCAATGGGCTAGAAATCTTCCTCACTTTCTTCTGAATCAAAAGAGTTAGAAGGCCCTTTTTATTATAAGAACAACAACAATACTTCATGTGTCTAGAACTTTGCTTTCACCTTTTCTTGTCTTTGCAAAAGTTGGCTTGCATATTTGGAGAATAACTCCCTTGTCCCTTGGAATTTCTTCAAAACAGAGATCACTTTCCCTTCTACAGAAGGTTTTTTCTGTTCCTCCTTTCCCCTCCAATACTAGTGCCCCCCCCATTACCTTTTATTTATTTTGTAGATATTTCATATATATGTATATATATGTATATATATATACATGCAAGCCATGCATGTTCTCTCATCTATGTAAGCTCTCAGAGATATGTCTTCACATCCTCAGTACCCTAGCAAATGTTTGTCAATTGATACAATATACTAATTTCATCCTAACTTTTCTAATTTTCTAATTCTAGTAGATGTGTGGTTTTTGTTTTTAGAATTAAAAGTTCTTAGTGGACAAGGACTATATTGTTAACTTGTGTCCCCAGTGTTAGCACAATGCTTTTTCATCCTTCCTTCATTTGAACTATACAACAAAAGACAAGGGAAGTAGAGCAGTAGTATTATTCTTATGTTTTATTTTTGTTTTTGTTTTTTTATATAAGACAAATGAGTTTCTGGCTAGTAAACAGATAAGGCCCTACTAGAATTAAAGACATCCAGTGCTTTTTACACTACAAAAGAAAAAAAAAAAAAAAAAAAAAAAAAAACAACCAACAAGCTGGCAGATTAAAGGGCAACTTCTTGCCCAAAGATATAAAATAGATATGCACTTTTTTTGAGTTAGTTAAAAATTTTTGGGGGGTGGTGATAGAATTTAAGTACATTTTATTTCAGACAACCCACATGATATGTTTTTACTTACTTTTTCCAATTAAAAAAAAACAAACATTTTTATTTACAAGTTTTGAGTTCCTATGTTCAAAGGGCTGTAAAATCATGCATATCCTTTGATCTAGCAATACTACTACTAAATCTGTATCCCAAAGGAGAGAAAAAGACATATGTATAGCAAATATTTATAACAACTCTTTTCTGGGGACAAGGAATTAGAAATTGAGGGAATTCCCATCAACTGGAAATAGTTGGATAAATTATGGCATGTGACTATAATGAAATACTATTGTGCTAAAAATGATGAGCATGATGCTCCCAGAAAAACCTAGAAAGACTTACATGCGCTGATGCAAAGTAAAATGTACTGTGTAATTTTCTTGCTTTTATTCTTAGCTATGCAATGATTCAAGACAATTCTATAGGATTTATGATGAAAATATTATCAATCCCCAGCCAAAGGACTGATGGTGTCTGAATACAGATTGAAGCATGCTTCTTTTAAGGTTTTTTTTTTTTTTTGGTTTGTTTTCTTTTACAACATGACTATTATGGAAATATTTTGCATGCCTACACATGTATAACCTATATTACATTGCTTGCTTTCTCAATGAGGGGGGGTGGAGAAGGGAAGAAGGGGGAGAACTTGGAACTCAGAATGTTTTAAATCAATATTAAAAATTGTTTTGAAGGACCTTTATGTACAAATATATTTATAGCTTTTCTTTTCTCAGGGCAAAGAATTGGAAATTGCCCGTCAATCAGGGAATGGCAGAATAAATTGCGGCATATGATTATGATATGATACTATTATTCGAAAAGAAATGAAAAACAGGATATTCTCAGAAAAAACTGGAAAGTCCTCCATGAGTTCACAGAAAATAAAATGTACTATGCACAAAATAATAGCAATGTTGTGGAATGATCAGCTGTAAATAACTGCTATTCTAAGCAATACAATGATGCAATTCTAATGTGAAGGACTTATGATAAAAAATGCTGTCCATACTCAGAGAAATAACTGATTGTGTTTGAAAACAAATTGAAGAATACTTTTTTTAAAAATTATTTTTCTTAATTATTTTGGGGGAATCTGTGTTTTCTTTCACAATATAACTTTTAAGTGAATGTTTAGCATAACTTCACATGTGCCTTCTCAATGCAGTAGAGGTGGAGAGGGAGGAAAAGAGAGAATATGGAACTCAACATTTTAAAAAACAATGTAAAAATATAATAAAATAAAATAAAATAATTGTTTTTATATGTAGCTAGGGAAAATAAAATACTAAATTAATTTTTTAAAAATTAGGCTTTGAATTCCAAATTCTATTCCTTTTTCCTTCCTCTCTCAGAGATATTAAACAATCACATATAGGTACAAGTATGTAAAAATATTTCCAAATTAGTCGTTTTGTATAAGAAGACGCAAATAAAAGTAAAAATGAAAGAGTGGAAAATAGCATGCTCTAATCTGTATTCAATCAATATTAGTTCTCTGGAGGTGAATAGTATGTTTCACCATTAATTCTTTGGGATTATATTAGATTCATTGTATTAATGACAAGAGCTAAGTCATTCACAATTCTTTACTGAAGAATATTGCTAGTACTGTGTACAATGTTGATTCTGTTTATTTCACTAAGCATAAGTTCATATAAGTCTTTCTAGGTTTTCCTGCTTGTCACTTCTTCTGGCACAATAATATTCTATTCGAATAACATACCAGAATTTGCTTAGCCATTCTCCAATTGATGGGCATCTCTTTGGTTTCTAATTCTTAGCCACTACAAAAACAAAAACAAAAATAAAAACAAAAAACTGCTCTAAATATTTTTTGTATAAATAGGTTCTTTTGCATTTTTTATGTCTTTGGGATGTAGACCTAGCAGTGGTATTCCTGGATTAATGGATATGCACAGTTTTGTAGCCCTTTGGGTATGTTCTAAATTACTCTCAAAATGGTTGGACCATTTCACAACTCCAACAGGAGATCCACACTTTTAAAGAAAGTCTCCTGAGTTGTTAGAATCCACTTTGTTTTGTAGTTTGCTTGGCACTTCCTTTGTCAGAAAAGTGCTTAATAAAAAGTATCTCTCACATGAATTGTTTATTCTCTTGCCATCTCTCCTTCAATTTTCTTGACAGAGGAATCAGATGAAGTTATGCTTCTATAGGTGCCTTCTTCAAAGTAGAGCTTTGGGTTGATTTTTTGTTTGTTTCTTGTTGTTGTTTTGTTTTATTTTGTTTTAATGATGGACAGGAAGCTGTTTCTATGTATGGTGAAGTTAAGTAGTCTGAGAGTTTCATGTCCTGGGTTCCTAAAGTTCTGGTCAACTAAGACTGAAGCAAAAGATGAAAGAGAAAGAGGTTCCCAAGTCATCTCCACAATTATACTGTTGCTATTCTCCACATCTCAAACTCCATCAGAAACTCTGGAATAGCCCTTGGAATACTGGGTTCTCATAGGTGAATTTTCACCTCCTTTTGGCAAGAACCAGACCTCCATTTTTCTTCTCAGCTATCTTACACCATGTCTCTGCTACCATAAACACTGTTATAATACATCTCTCCTCCCTTTTGGCTCCCCTTTTTGTTTTGTCTTTTCCATTAGAGAATATAAGCTCCATTCTTCTATTTGTATCCCCAGTGACGACCATAATGCCTAGCATAAAGTAAGTGCTTGATAAATATTCTATAATTCTATCTATCCATCAATCTATCATCTGTAATCTATCCATTTCTATCTAACCATATTTGTTTATCAACTCCATCTCTAGCTCTGTCTATTCATGCAATCATCTATTTATTAATCAATTCATCCATTCATTTATCCAAACCTGACTATCATCAATGCATTCATCCACACATCTATTTTTCTATTTGATTCTTGCATCTATTAATTACTATTCCTAAATACAGCTTTCTAGAAGTTGCAAGACCATTTCTAGCATTAGACTTAGAATCAGAAAACCTGGGTTCTAATTTAAAAGTTATTAAAATCACTTTTTAAGCTTCTACCATGTTCCAAGCACTGTGCAAAAAACAAAACAAAACAAAACAAAACAAAAAACTGGGGTATACAAATACAAAAACTAAACAGTGTCTACCTTCTCAAGGAGCTTACATTCTATGAGTAGAAGAAAACAAACCTAGGAGTGTGGTGACCTGGGAGGGATGTTTTCATTTGGGATGTCACTAAGACAGTGGGGTTATTGGGGAATAGATTGACATACTCTTTTCAGTGGAAATGGTAAGAACAATATCATCACAGTTGCAAATCTGGAAGGGCTCAGGGGTGGGGTGGGCAAGGCAAATAGGAGGGGTAGATAGAAGATGACTACAGTAGATTAGTGGGCCATATGACACATCAATAAGGACAGTATCTGCTCAAGAGTAGGAGTTCCAAAAATGAGAGGATTATTTCCCCTAGAATACTGTTTCAACAGATGTAATAGCATGCCAAGGGATGGATTATAAACAAAATCTCAGACAAATTATGTAACCCATCATGATGATACTTATCACTCTCATTTTCTCCTGCATTTACTCATTCTTCTGACTTCTTTCTCCATCATTCTACAGAAGCTTATTCACACTAGAAAAAAAACAAAACAAAACTCTCCTCCACTGAGGTTTTCTTTTAATTAGCTAATTCCTCCCAGAACTTCCATGTCACAGGTATGCTGAAGCCAGCTCATATTGACTCTCCTTTCAAAAAGCTGTAGCATGACACAGTGGCCACATCCAGATTAAACTATCTTGGCAGATGGATTAAATCAGATTAAACCTCAAATCCTTTCATAAGATAAGGAGACATCTACCTCAAACATATGAAGACTTTTCCAAGCATATGTCTACATGAGAAAAATTTGTTCCAACAGCATCTGAAGGCAACTTCAGATAGAGCTGTGGGGTGTTTAGAACTTAGTCAGACATCAAAGACATCAAGGTAATCCAGAGCAACCAGTCATCTTGACTTTTGTCATACTATAGGATTCTAGAAAAAAAAAAAAGAAAGAAAGAGAGAGAAAGAGTAAGACTGGTAGGTAACTTTGTGCAACTCTGCCTCAAGTCCAATTCACCCACAAGTAAGGACATCAATGCCATTGATTCTCTTTGAAAACAAAGGACATCTACAACAGCTATAAATCAGAGCTTGATTTATTGTTTTGTTTATCGCCTAGACCTAAGAAAGTAACAGTGAGAATACTAATAACCGAGATTAAACTTAAAATTGTATCCTGCCTTTTGGAGAACTAGTTGTTAAACTTTTAACAGCATACCTCCTTGGCCCAGGCCAGCCATATTCTTTTCTATTCTCCTGACCTCCTGCTATTTTTATCTACCATGTGTTTTCATAGGAACCTTCTCTCTTCCTTCTACCCCACTTCTACCCAAAGCTTTTTCCAGCTTTTATTTATGTATTATCTTCTCCCCATTAGAATATGAACTCTTTCAGATCAGGGACCATCTTTCATTTTGCTTCTATTTGTATCCCCAGTGTTTAGCACAGTGCTTAATACCTAGGTTTAATATTTGTTTGTTGACTTATTTATAAAACAGGCCATCAATTCAACAGTTATTAAACACTTACTGTGTGCATATGAAGTCTTGAGTAACTAGATAGGATTGGTACAGAAAGACTGAAGTACTGATAAAATTACTCCCTGAGGCAAGCATGTAAGGGTACCACTTGGGATCATTTTAACCTTATAGTCCCATTCTCTGTGGAGGTCATGGCTAGCTCCACTTTGTTGTATCCAGTCAGAAATCCAAGTTATGTCAAACCCCTGAGGATCTATGTCCCATGCATGACATTGTTGATGAATCTCTTTGGTTTAAGCCATTTTGTCTTTGGTGTCTTTCCCCTCTTCCCTTCTCTATACCATGTGGTGTCTTTTCTCTCATCCCTCCACCAAACCTCATAGTGTCTTTCTTCTTCTTCTGGCTAACTCTTTTAGGGTACCAAAGTCCTCTATGGATTTAGCCTGATATCTAAGGGAATACTCCAACTTCTTGGTGGGGGAGAGGTTCTCTTTCTCCTGATTAATTGGGAGTTCCACTAGGGAACTTGTCTTTTCCATTGTTAATTATTACATGCTCTCTCGTCTGTATTTCATATTTACCATTCCTGTTGCCTAGAGTTATCTTCATTTTGTCAGTAACCTTTTCTCCTAAATAAACCTACCTTTTGTCAAAGAGAATGACTATTGGGAATTCTTCACATGACCAAATTTGGTGCTAAACCCTAAACACATCATTTGGAACTAGAAATTACTCTCCTAAATCATATCACATGTAGACATCATGGTATAGTGGACGAGGATCTAGTCTTGCAGCTAGTCAGAACTGGGCTCACATTCCACCTCTGTCTGACCCTAGGTGATGTAGGACAAATCACTTACTCTCTCAAAAGTCTAGATAACTCTTTGGACTATAAGTTACAGAGCTGGTACAAATCTACATTGGGAAAAAGAGTGACCTTTTCTGATAATTCTCTATAGCAATGAAATCAAAAGTCCAGGCCCTGTTCCTACTATTTGAAAAGTGTGGTGCTAAGTGATACTGACCATTCCATGTTGTTGATAGGTCTGGGAATAGTACTTGCAATTCATACTTGCCCTTTCCTCCTACCTGAGAATGACAAAAAAGGAAAAGAAAATCCATCCCTGTCTTCCAGAAGCCTACATTCTATTGAGGTAATAATACCTATTTTAGAAAATTTTGAATGTGGAAAATGCTTTATAAAACTTAAGGGATTATATAAATGTGAATTTTTGAACTCCCTTTGGGAGTCCAGGACCCACATGGATTCCTTGACTATTCCATTCCTCATTCTGACCTCAATTTGAACATGTTACACCCTTCTCCCCCACCTCTCATCAAATATATCTGCCTTAGCTTCCATTTCTATTCAATTTTACAAGCTCTTCTAGGCTATTAAGATCAAGAGTGTTAATGAGTTACCCTTCCCAGGAGACCTATTTGCCTTTTAACAGAAAAATCTGAGGTGAAAAAAAACCTTAAATCAAAAGCAGCTACAATATATGCCTTTGAGGTACTTTGGCTGTCTGCTGAGGTCACTTTAGGTTTTAAGGACATTTTAACAAAAGATCCCTTGAATCACTCTACAGGTAGTGACTCTGCCTGTGGATAAGATTGACTTTGGCCCTAGATCTCAGTGAGAAATATGAAATCTTCTCAGTCTTATGCCTGCCAGGACTCTAAAGATGAAGAAGAGGTTGTGAGGGAATAGATAGTGAGAAGCTAAGTCACAAAAAAGTTTTCAAGTCATGAAAGGATTTGGCACCTGAGCAAGAGAGAAGAATGTGGCTGGTCCAAAGAGATGGCTGACAGCAACCATTAGATCATTGCTAGGGAGGGGTAGAATACACATTCCAGCAACCTTGATTCTGGTAAGTCATTAGCTTGAGGAAATTGTCAGAGCCTGTGAAATATTAGATAGGGAGTGAACAAGGAGCTACTGTTCAACTTATGTTTGGGTAATTAATTATGAGTTGTAACTAAAAGGAAATACAGAAAGTATTAGCAATTTGTGTAAAAGTGGAATCCAGTCATTTGGTGCTAAAGAGAAGTATCCTAACTTCATTAAGAGTTGAGGGAAAATAAGATGGAAATCACAGAATATTAGAATACAAAATTATCTCTGTGGAGATGTAAAAGAAGTGAACAAAATTCTAGAATGTGGCTTTTGAAAGCAAGAGGACACCTGATTAGATCTGTGAATCTCATAAGGCTTTCTAGGCCATGGCCAAATGAAGATTGGGGAGATTGTGAGTGGTGGTCCCTTGATTGTTTCCTTATAATAAGCATTTGTTGTTTTTACAAATTGTGCTATTTACTTTCCCTTAAATATTAGTGTTCTAGGCCTAGAGAGATATAAATACAGCATGTATAGGAGTGGGAAATATTTTTCATTTTGGTTGAGTAGTTCAAGGAAGCACATAGTGTGTATTCATGCATGTGTATGTGTGTGTATGTGTAAGAGACAGAGACAGACAGACAGAAATAGAAACAGAGACACACACAGAGACAGAGATATAGAGACAGAGAGAGACAGAAAGAAAGATAGACACACATAGAGAGATACTCAGAGACAGAGAGAGGAAAGGGAAGAGAAGAAAAAGAAAGAAGAAGGAGGAGGAGGAGAAAAAAGAAGAAGAAGAGGAAGAGAAGGAGAAGAGGAAGGGGGAGAGTGAGAGATCTAATGATACAGAATTGAGCAGGGGTTGTTCTTATTTTGTTTTCTTCTTTGCTTTGGTTCTGTCCTTTCTATTCTGTACAATTTTCATAGCTTTGAAATCAATATCCAAATAGAACCTCTCCCACCTTTAGCTCTTGCTTTAGGCATGCTTCATTTTTGAGGATGATTTCTTACACATCTACCCATCTTTATTTTTTTATCATGCCTGTGCAGATAAGAATGGGCCTTTAGATCTGGTCTCTGGGAAAAGTTTAGGAAGAATGTGGAAGAGATATGAAGAAGTCAAAGTCTGAAATAGATTTGGACTGGATGCTTCCCCAAATGAAGGTTTTCAGATAAATTCACCAATCAGAGGAGGAGAATATAGAGGCAAAGAAAGCCATTGGGACAGTGGTCTAGAAGAAGTCTGAAGAAACTGAAGTCATCATCTCTGTGACTTCCCTGACCAAAACACTTGCTTCTGGCCACTGCTTCCATATGTGGATTGCCTCATATTAAAATATAGGCTTCTGGAGGGCAGAAAAATCTCTTAGTTTTTCAGTTTGCAACTCCAGTGCTAAGCATAGCAACTAGCACAGAATAAGCAATTAATAAAAACTTTAATTCATACATTCATCAAGTTACTAATGTGTTGCATTGCATGAAACTGTGGGTGTGGGAAGGATTAATGGAAACTTGAAAGATTGGTTTGAAAAACTTTTCTGGATCTAATTAGCAACTTATTAGAATTGAGTAACCACAGTATGCAGATAGTGGTCTTATATTGAAGGTACATGAAAGGGAAACATCCACATATTCTTTGCCCTCAAGAAACTTGCAATTCAATGAAGGAAACAAATACTAATGAAAAATACACAATAGCACAAATGAAATAGGAATTAACCAATGAAAAATATTTATTTAGAACTTTGTGTTAATTCTTGTGCTAAATACAAATACAAAAGTGAAATAATCCCTGTTCTCAAGGCTATTACATTTGTAATAAGTAGAAATATTTCCTAATTATATGCAAAGGTGATTATTAGTAACTCATACAGCTAAGCACTGGGGCTAATATAAGGAGTGTGGAGGAACTGGGGACAAATTTAGGGTTTTGTATATATCATTGTTGTGAAGACTAACTTATGTATTAGAAAGACTATTTGATTTGCAGTTAAAGGGCTTGAGTTCAATTCTGAATGTGCTAGTCATTACTTAATTTATATGAACCTTAGTTTCCTCATCTAAAAATGAAGGAGATAGATCATATGAGCTCCAAGATACTACTTAGCCCTTAGTCACTGAATAGAAGTTGTCCCAGAGAAACTGAGACCTGAGAAGGACCTTAATTTTAAAAGGCCAAGGTCATCCAATGTATCCTATAAGATTACCAGTTGTCTTGACTTTGTCTTGCTACTGCACTGATGACTTTGAAGGAAGGAGTGAGGCTGAAGACTTTGCACAGCCCTACCTCATTAAATCCAAATCACAAGTCAAGACATCACCCTTGTGATGTCATTGGTCCTCTTTATTAATGAATGATGAACAACAACAAGCTTTGAAAAGAAATGTCAGTATTTTGAGGCGTTGATTTAGTCTGGATACAGACATAAATTCATAAATTAATAACCATTATTATTTATTCATGTGCATTTGTGATTGCAATCATTTTAATAAGTATTTATAAAGCATCTATTACATACTGAGTGCCACTTTCTGGGCAAGAGATAGTACAGCATATTTCTGCTTGCCAATGCCTTTGTTCTATTTTTGACATTTGTCTTGCCTCTTATTATCTTGGATAAGTCATTTAATCTGTTAGTATCAAAGGTTTTAGTCAAGAACAAACCTGCAAAACTGAAAAAGTTTTAGAAAGAATGTTAATAGATTATTTGGCTAAGGAGAGTGAATTGGAAAAGGTTATCATTGCCTCTCATCTAATTTTTGTGAGCTGAGGACTAGAGGACAGATACAATTTGGATAGATAGAAAAGAAAAGGAGGTCATTTTAGGTAGAGAAAGTAGCACAGTGAGAAAGTAAGAATAAGTGTATAGGATGATGCATTATTAATATATGTGATCATCATTAGAAAGCTTTTTGAGGGTGGGGATGATTTTTATTTTTGATTTGTGTTCTTGGAGTTTTAGCAAAGTACCTAGAACTTAGTAGGCATTTAATAAATGCTTTGTTGCTTGCTTGCTTGTTTATTTATTTTACTAAAGTTCTATTTCTATCAGCTATTGTGGTAAGGGTCTCCTGAGATCACCTTAAAACTATGTCCACAGAATGCAAGCTATTGTAGTCAGAAGCAAATGGGAAAGTCTTTATGTGAGAAACTAGTTATGGACTTTGTGTATGTGTGTGTATGTGTGTGTTTGTGTGTGTGTGCTGAAGACCAATCTAGGTAAAAAATTCAGCACCAGGGAGCTGTTCAACAAGTAATAATTTTAGTTAAAATTACCAATGAAACCTTCTGTGGAAGGTTTCTAGAGGTTATCATCTGTATTTTTGGGAGAGATATACACAGTAATGGACTTGGAAAATTGGAGTTCAAATCCTGCCTTTTTCCTCACCTGGAAAATGGTGGTAATAACACCACAAAGAATTGTATAAGGATCAAATTGTTAGAATTAAATTGTTATAAAACAAATTATTTGAAACAAAGCAAATGTTCATCAATTGAGAAACAGCTAAACTAATTGTGATACCTGAATATATGAATTTTTTTGTGTTTTCCCTAGCCACATCATTAATCCCCTTTCTCCACTCTGGGAATCATCAAAGTAGTCTTTTCTCCTTTATGGCACTTGATCTCTCATCATCCCTATATCTTTGTACTGGTTGGGTTCCATGTCTGAAGTGTCTGGAATGCCCTCCTTCTTCACCTTTGCCTAATAGAATTTCTTTCTTCCTTCAAGACTCATCTCACAAACACCAACTTCTACAAGAAGTCTTCCATTCCCCCAACTGCTAGTGCCATACATTCCTAGCTACATTATATGTAGTCTATATTTATTTTGCATTTAGGTGTATATATTTTTTTCATTTAGTAGAATGCAAGGTTCTTGAACCTTAAAATTGCTTCACTTTTTGTGTTTGAACCTGTGGCTCTTATTATAGTGACTGGCCTCTAATGGGTGATTAATAAGTAATGGTTGATTGGGATCAATCAATTGATTATTCAATTGATTAATTAATCAATAGACCATTACATCATAAGAAACTATGAATATGAAGAATTCATGACTATATGGAAAACATATGTAAAGCATGAGTAAGCAAAACAATAGCAACAAAAACTGTACCAATATACACAATGACTTCAACAATGTAAAAGGAAAGAACAATCAAACCTACAATTAATAAAATGGAATTCTATATGATTATAATAAACAATTCTGATCCTAAAGAAAAGAATGAACCTCACTCCTAGTTTTGCAAAGGATTGAGAAACTACAGATATGGAATATTGTTTATATGGTACTCTCAATCATAGAAGATGTTTCGATAGGTTTTTCCTAAACTGATTTTAAAAAATTGTTATAAGTTATGGCATCCTGGGTCAAGGGAAGGATATATTCAGAATTAAAATATATATTTAAAAAGCTACATATGTATATTTACAAATATGTGTAGATTATGTATTAATTATGTAATTTAAAATATATACATTAAGCAAGAATAGCAAGAATGGTTTTGGATTTTTATCATATAAACAGAGAATATATTGAATATCATATTTAGAGAGAATATCATGAATAGAGAACAGAGAAGATATATATTTAAAAATCTAATCTTTTTTCATTCTTCATCTCTAGACTAAATATTTTCTTATTCAAATTAAACAGTTACAATGATATATAATATTTTATAATTTTCTTTTTCAAATCTATTTTGTAAGGAGTTATATGATTTTTCTATTTTACTAAATCTATTTTTAAGGAGTTTTCTTCAGATAATTTCTGTATCCTTTTCCAGACTTTCCTGCAAAGTTCTCATTTCTTTTCCCCATTTTTCCCCCTCTGGTTTGAGATCCTTTTTCAATTCTTCCAAGAGACCCTTGTGAGATGGGGATCAACTCATATCACCCTTTGGGGCTTCATCTGGAAATGATTTGCTTTTAGTGAGTTTGAGGTCTGTTCTGTGTCCATAAAAGCTATGTATGGTCAGAGTTCTTTTTTTACTTTTTTTGCTCATTTTTAAAAGGTTGAGATCTGCAATTAGGGCAAAGGGGAGATTGTCCCAAACTTCTTCTACAGTCAAGAGGCTTTACACTTCCCAAGCCAGTGCTGCTGACTTTCTTCCTCTGCTGGGTGGCCATGGCCAAGTCCTACATTATTCTGAGGTTCAGAAGCTCACTATTTGCCTTTTGTAATTATGTTGAATGTCTCATTCGAATCTTCTGATCCACTGGCTTCTTAACCAGGACAGAGTAGCCAACACTGCTGTATTTTGGCTAAGAGTTTCCTGGTAGATTCCCTGGCACTCAGATGCCACATAATCCTGGGACCCTGCACTGCCCTTGTGTTCAGCCACCTTCCCCCCACATGCCCAATTGAAACAGACTTTTTTCTGAAGTCCAAAATATCTTCTGCTGGAAATTTGTTACACTCCAAATATTTGTAGGTTTTGTCATTCTAAAATCAGTTCAGAGGCTTAATCTGGTATTGATCTGAGGGATGCAAGGAAGACCTCAAAGAAAGACCTGTCTATACTCCACCATTTTGGTTCTGCCTCCCAATGTTTTATAATTTTCAAAAAATTTTACTTATAATAACACCATGATTAGACCTTGAGAGACATCGTGCTGTAATGGAAAGAGGACTGAGATTAGATGACCTGAATAGCCATCCTAACTCTGCCACTTACAACTTTGTATGACCTTGGAAAACTTATTTGATATAGCTAAGACTCAGTTTCTGCATCTAAAAAAATATCACAAAAATTGTGCTAGAGGACCACTCTTTCTCCCACAATCTTCTCTTCCTCTAAATATATTATCCAATGTTCCTAGTTTGATGATAGTTGGTTAATATCATTTATTCTTCACTTCTCCACTAAGACCAAGGCCCATCTAAAGGTCCCCCAGAAAGCTAGCCTGGTCCCAGGTAAGGAGACAGACTGTGAAGGAGGACAGGCCAGCCACCACAAAGGTCTCTGTCTTCAAGTCTCTTCGAGTCCTCCTCTATTATTTCTTAAATAATCTATTACAATTAAATCCATTCATCATACTGAGTATAAGCCAATCATTATATTACTAGGGAACCATTATTTGTTGTAAGATTAAGTCAATCATACTGAACTAGAGAACTATTAATTAACATGCTAAACTAGATAACTATTGTCTTATCAATTCTACTGAGTTAACACCTTGTTGTAAGAATCCTTGCCTCAACAAGAAAATGGTATTTACACACATATATTGTATCTAGGTTATATTGTAACACATGTAAAATGTATGGGATTGCCTGTCATCAAGGGGAAGGAGTAGAGGGAAGGAGAGGATAATGTGGAAAAATGAATACAAGGGATAATGTTATAAAAAAAAAAAAATTACTCATGCATATATGCTGTCAAAAAAAATTTATTAAAAAAAAAAAAAAGAATCCTTGCCTCAAATATATCTCTCCAGAGTTCTGGCCCATTACATTTTCCTTTTAAAAAAACAAAAACAACAAAAACAACAACAAAAAAAAAAAACCCCAGCAGTTTTAAGTTATGGTTTAACTTGCCTTGAGATATAATAAATAATGTGAATAAGTCCCTAAATCTATTAGAGATTTCCAGATAAACCTATTTATGAGTATAGAAAAAGTCAAAGGAAAACTATATGATTCCTCATGCTATGGAAAAAGAAGCCAAAACAATAGAAATCATATTTTCTAGGCAGAACAATTTGGCAACACAATGAATAGAGCTCCAGGCCTGAAATCAGGAAGATTTATCTTCCTGAGTTCAAATCTGGCCTCAGACACTGAGCATGACCCTGAGCAAACCATTAACCTTGTTTGTCTCAGTTTTCTCATCTTTAAAAAGGCTGGAGAAGGAAATGGAAAGCCAAGAAAATCCCAAATGAAGTCACACACTAGAAATAATTGAATAACAACCATAATTTTCTAGACACTAGTCAGAATCATGAGTTACATTCCTGACTTTCAACATGCTACAAGGTATATCTTTAATATGTTTAAATGGTGACTACTCTCTTGCCACCATTCCTTTTTCTGTGTAGATAAGTCTGTATGGTTTGTTAGATCAGCCTCTATAACCCATATCTCTTTGTTTGGCTCTATGTGTTTACATAACATTCCCTAGACCTAGTTATATATAGATTGACTTCTAGGGAGAAACTATTCACACAAAAAGCTGAGAAAATGGGAATTTCAAACTTAGAGAACATGCCCTTTTTTGTTATATGTTGTGTGATCTCCAATTAGTATGAAGAGATATGTCCCTATATTTCTCCAAAAGTTTTGTTTTTCCCTTCCCCCTCAGTGGCTGCTAATAGTGGGACATTTCTAGTATAGCACTGTTCTTTCCAGAAGGTTTGACTCCCAAGAATCAGGATTTATTGAGCTGAAAATGTCAAAAAAAATATTAGAAGAGAAGAGATAATGGTTATTATAATTGCAATGCCCTGTGCTCTGTATACTATTCAACAAGGATGATATAAGCAATAATTCCTTTTTTTCTCAATACTATTTTACTTTTCCAAATACCTATAAAGTTTTCAACATTCATTTAAATAAGACTTTGTGTTGCAAATTTTTCCCTCTCCCTCTCTTACCTCCTTCCTCCCCAAGATAGCAAGCAATCTGATATAAATATGTGTAATGCTTTTAAACATATTTATATATTTGTCATGTTGAAGCAATAACTTCTCATCCTTACCTATGTGAAACCATAAAATAAGGAGCCATTGCATTGGGACATGCAGATCAATCAATGTCCCCCCCCCCCCCAATCTGCTACCAAGTGTTAATTATAAAAAGTTTGAAAGACATAGTTTCTAGATAATTAACAATCATTTTTATTAATTATGACTAGCGGATAATTAATAAAAGAGTCAGGGGCAGCTAGGTGGTGCAGTGGGTAGAGCACCAGCCTTGAATTCAGGAGGACCTGAGTTCAAATGTGGTCTCAGACACTTAACACTTCCTAGGTGTGTGACCCTGGGCAAGTCACTTAACCCCAGCCTCAGGAAAAAAAAAAAGGAAACAAAAAGAAAAAAAAGGGTCATTTGGCAACCCACTTAACTTAAATGGAACCCACTTAACACTTATATGCCCTCAGAAAAGTAGATGTTCCTGAAGGTAGAAATCAACTCTGATTGGTTAACAAGTAATGAGAGAAGAAATATTATAATGAGAGGTAGACTTATTTTAATGAGAGTTTGCAGGAAGTGAATCTGATCACTCAGTCTTGTTTAAAGAGACTTATCTATATCCATACTCCCCCATCTAAGGTAATCTAGACAAAAGGGGGGGGTCTCCTTCCCTTCAGACTTGTCCAACTGAAACACAATGGAAGGAAATTCACCAATTCACCAAAACTAGAATTTCTTTACCTTTTGATCAGATCTAAATTTTCCCAGTTGGAAATGTCTGAATAGTTTTCAGGGATTGATTTTAGATTAAGGAAATAGTTATTAATATAAGAGAGAAGTGATTTCTTCCTTAAACTTATAGTGTGACTACCTACTATTACCATAATATCCTTACTTAAATTCAGTAATTTTTCCACCATCATAATATTTCTTCTGGCAATTGCTTTTTAAAAAAATCTTTAATGTATATATTTATTGTATTAATAATCATTAATGATTAATTAAATATATTTATAAATATATTTGTTATATATTTATCTTTGAACATATAAAAGCAATAAATTTAAAATAAGTACTTTTTGTTTGTCACTTTTTATATATGTCATTTCTGAAAATACCTTTCCCTCCTTCCTCTTCCAAATTTCACTCTCCCTACAACAAAGAAAAACAATTAAAGAGGGGCAGCTAGGTGGCGCAGTGGATAGAGCACCAGCCTTGAATTCAGGAGGACCTGAGGTCAAATGTGATCTCAGACACTTAACACTTCTAGGTGTGTGACCCTGGGCAAGTCACTTAACCTCAGTTTCAGGGGGAAAAAACAAAAAAACAAAAACAAAAAAAACCAATTAAACAAAAGGACTTTATAAAAGTGATTCACATTTAGTGATGCATCTAATATCTTTGTAAAATGGGCTTCAGCTGAGAGGGAAGAAGGATGTTTCCTTATCTGATTTCTAGGAATTACTTTTTCATGTTTTTGAAGCATCTTCGAAGTGGTTTTGTTGAGGAGACCTTTTGGCAATTATAATTTTGCTAGAGGTTTATTGCCTTCTATAACCAAGGATGAAAGTTTATTTTAAAAAATTGAATTGTTTTTAACTGAAAAAATCACCTGAACTCCCAAAGCTTTTCTGGCCATATAACCCTGGTCTTTTCTAAACTGTCGATTTTATAGAAATATACCCTCTTTATCCTGATAGATATAATGTAGGCTAAATGAATCCAAGAAGACCTTTCAAATCCTCTTAAATTACTAAATTACCTCTAAAGTCTTAGCCTGGCCATCATCCAGCTGGGAATCTTCCTGTTAGAATACAAGGAGGTACAGAGAAAAATCATAACACAACTAGATGTGTCATGCAGGGCAAATGAAAGGTTTCCCATTAAGTGGGAATTGAAGATCAGAACCAAGGGAGGACATCTCTGGGATAAGTACCAGGAGAACAATAAAAAAAAAGGAAAAGGAAAAATTTATTCCACCAAGTCTGCTGACCCAGTCATTTTGGATCCTCAATCAGAGGCTACCTGGAAACTTCTTGAAGAAGCTGACCCCCCTGCTAATGTAAATGTTTGTGATGTGGCTGAGAGTAGTTCATTAAAAAAATATTTATTTTCAGTTCTAAATTCTCCTCCTCCCACCACTCCATGCCCTGTCCATTGAGAAACATGTGAAGTTATGGCAAACATTTCTGCATCAGTCACTTTCCAGGGAGAAAAATAGAAAGAAAAATAAAAGAAAAAAAATGCTTCAATCTGCAATCTATCAGTTCTCTGTCATTGGATAGCATTTTTCATCATGAGTCCTTTGGAATTGTGGTAGATCACTGAATTGATTTGAGTTACTAATTCTTTCATAGTTGATTATTTTTATAATATTGTTGTAAATGTGTAGATTATTTTCCTGGTTCTGTTCGCTTCACTTTGCACCTGTTCATATAAATCTAAAAACATCGCCTTCATCATGTCTTATAGCACAATAGTACTGCATCACATTCATAGATTATAACTTTTGGCCAATCTGCAAGTAACAGTCATCTCCTCACTTTCCAATTCTTTTCCATTACAAAAAGAACTGCTTTAAATAGTTTCTTGTGCACATGGATCCTTTCCACTTTTATTTGATCATCTTGGGATATAGACTTTGAAGTCATAATACAGGGTTAAAGGGCATACACAATTTTATATAGCCCTTGGGCATAATTCCAAATTGTTCTCCAAAATGGTTAAACAAATTCACAGTTTGAGCAACAGTGTACTTTTTTCAGCATATATTGGGAGCAGTTCAAATTTTCCCAAGTTGTTACTAATATATTCTCATTTCTTCCATGCTCTGTATTTAAGCTGTACCCTTTCCATTGCTTCCCAAATCAGTACAAACCAAGAAAAGGATTATATCTCATGCAGAAACAGAACATTTCCCCTTCCTCACATCTACCTTTTATAGTTGGAGAATCACAGTTAAATTGCTTTTCTTTACAACATTGCTGAAGCATCCTTGAGTTTGTGAAGTGAAAGAATAAGTTACCCCCTGTTAACTATTTCCTATTTGCCTTGTAAATCATTTTCATTCTCTACATTTGTTTGCATGTTGTCCTCTTATTGGAGTGTAAACTTCTTGATGTCAGGAACTATCCTTTGCCTCTTTTTGTATCCTCAGAACTTAGCAAGTGTCTGGCACATAGCACACACTTAATAAGTAATTATTGATGGAATAATTAATACTACAAGAATAATTGTTAATTTCTATTGGTAGAGAGAATTTTTTTCACTAAAACAGTTCCTAGCCCCAATAAAATCATAAGTTCGTGTGTGAGAAGACTGCAGAAGCAGCAACAAAAATTTGTCACATTTTTTGGCTGGGGATCTGAAGTCTTCTGCATCCCCCAAAAAGCACATTTGGGGTTGTGAGCTAATGCTATGTGAATAAGTACATGCTTGGTCTATGCAGGCCCTTTCTCAAACCTCTGAATTACAGTGTGGCTCATCTGGTTGTTAGATGTGGTTTATTGCTTTGTTTTCCAAATTTGCTTTCACCCAAAGTGTAAGTCGTAGACAGGTGTAGAGGACTTTTTGGTGACCTCTTAAATTGTTTCCCAGAAAGGCAGTGACTCATCTTGGAAACCTTTTCCCACTCTCCCCACCCCTACCCCACTTCCCTTCCTGCTCCACCCCCCTGCCATGAGCTTTGACACATACTACATACACCAATCTCCATGCTGGGCCAAGAGCACCAATGGACAGTGGCTTGACTGAAGATGGAATAAATAACTCAAGGCAACCCTGGAACGAGAAGAATAGAGAATTTTTCTTCAGAAGCACTGCCTATTGCCTAACATCTAGAAAGGGAAAAAACATTTTCCACCATACTTGAGCACTTCCTTCCAATAGTCTTTGAAAATTTGGACTTGTAGAAGGGGAAAAATCCTTTTCCAGTGGATCTCTATTATATTATTATTATTATTATTATTTTTGCTGAGGCACATGGGGTTAAGTGACTTGCCCAGGGTCACACAGCTAGGAAGGGTTAAGTATCTGGGGCCAGATTTGAACTGAGGTCCTCCTGACTTCAGGGCTGGTGCTCTATCCACTGCACCACCTAGCTGCCCCTGGACCTCTGTTACCCTTAAGAACAACCATGACTTCCTCATTGTGACATTCACAAACTGGGCCTAACCCTAGTTTTCTAACCTCATTCTTCCCCTTTTTAATACCATCAGACTTGTTTTCTTAACCTTTCCTCATGTGTAGATAACACTTCACTGCTGGTCTCTAAATCTGTCCCTCATGACTGTAATGCACCTCGTTGTCCCACTTCTACCTCTTAGGATCCATTGGGAATTCCTTAAAAGAACTTTTATTCCACCTTCTGCATGAAACCTTTGCTAACTTCTCCCGACCCCCATCTCCCAGATTCTCTTGTTTTCCTTCCAAAAACCTCCTTGTATCTATTTTTTATATATCTCTATAGGTATAATGCCCTTTCTAGAGGCTACAAAGAGCCAAATACAGCTTCACTTCCCAATTTGGGTCAGCTCATAAGTGTATGTCGTATCCTTATGGACAAGGACTGTTTTCATTTTTGCCTTTGTATCTCCAATGTCTGGCAGAGTGCAGGTACAAAATAGGGCCTCCATAAATGTCTGGTGATTATTTGGTTTTCTTCCGTTCCTTTCCGGGATTGCTTTGCAATATGAAATCAAATAGGAGCTCACACATTAAACTCTCTCTTAGGAGGATCTTTAGATTATAAAATCCCCAATGGGATCTCATTCAACTCTTTCTTTAGCCAATCTGGACCCTTTACATGACTTCTACATATGGAATGTATTCTTTCTTTACCTTCAACGCAAAGAAGCCTAATCTTGCTTGAAGATTCAGCTCAGAGTCCCTGACTTGCTAATGCCCTATCTCCCAAACTAGCTTGTATTTATATATTTGTATACATTTGTATTTTATATTTATATAAATATTATATATGTATATTTACATTTACATTTATTAACTATATTTATGCTGTATATATTTTTACTTTTTATTTTTAACTAATAAAAAAATCTACTTTTTCTACCTCTCCTATGGTAGAGGTGTAGGTGAGAAGGACAAACAAATATGAATAGTATTCAACAACCCATGTGTAACAAATGTGTATAGTTAGGCAAAACAAATTCCCTCATTGGCCATGTCCAAAAAATATGTCTCATTTTCCACCTTGAGCCCATTTTCTCTCTGCCCCTTCTTGTGAGAAGAAATTATTTCATTCTTTGTAATTGAATCCCTAGCATCTAGCCCAGTGCCTGACACAGAGCATTCTTCACAGCATTTCTTTAAAATAAAAATTAGTCATTGCATTGATCAGTTCTTTAGTCTTTCAGAGTTGATTGGTTTTGTTGATTAGTCATTTCAATTGTGTTAACTCTTCATGACCTTATTTGGGGTTTTCTTGGCAAAGATACTAGACTGGGTTTCTATTTCCTTCTCAAGTTCATTTTACAGATGAGGAAATTGAGGCAAACAGGATAAAGTGACTTGTCCAGGAGTATAGGAATATCTTCCTGACTCCAGGTCCAGTGCTCTATTCACGGCTTGCTACCTAGCTGACCATTGATTTGATTTTTATATCTTTATTATTATTTTATAAACTCTTCTGATCTGCTCCCTTTATTCTGCATCGGTTCATACTGTTGTATATAGAATTACCCCTATGTAAGTCATTTATCCTTTGCCTCAGTTTTCTCAATTGTAAAATGGGGATAATAATAATACCTACCTCTCAGGTTAGATATAAGGATCAAATGAGATAGGATTATAAAGTGTTCAGCACAGTGCCTGGAATATAGCAAACATTATATAAATGTTAGTTACTACTACTACTATTATTATTATTATTTTATGTGCTTGTCTGTCCCATTAGAATTTAAGCTTATGAGAAGAGATTATTTCATTCTTTGTAATTGAATCCCTAGCATCTACCCCAGTGCCTGATACATAGTAGATGCTTAATAAACATTTGTTAATTGTTTGATTCAGAAAACATGCAGGCAACATAATGCATGTACTAAATATAATATGTCAGATAAATGGTTCCGGTTGAAAAGCATGAGGACCTTTTGAGTGTATTCTGAGTGGTTGCTTTTGTATATCAAAGCCCTTTCTACTTCCTGATAATGTCAGGATCCTTCGACATATTATATACACAGTGTGACTAGTGTCAAAGGCTCTCACGACACAGAAAACCCGTTTTTACTTTGGGGTAGTTCTCTTTTCTCTGTACTCCTATCTGGAAAATTTGAGGAAATTACTTTAAATCACATGCTAGTATACAGATAACCAACTCCCCTTATAAATATGCAGTTCACAGAATTTAAGAAAGAAACTTTTATGGAAAGATCAAAGAAAACATAATAGAACCCCAAACTGAAGCCTTGAAAAACAGGCACACCCTCCAATAAGCAATCCTTTCCAAAAGATCCATGTGGCTGCTTAGTCACTTATAGTCCCAAATAAGCAGCTTCCCCTCCCTCTTCTCTAAGCAGGGGTCCCAGGCCTGGCTCCTCCTGAATGCCTGAAGCTGCTCCAAGCTGAGAGTGCCAAGCACTGCTTTGAGGCAAAGCCAAAAACCTACTATGGAATCTATCTCTTTCATTGGGCACCACGGAGGGGAAGACATTCAGGTCTTTCTTTTGTGTTTTAGAGCTTCAAGGATGTAGTGAAATATGGGGGGAAGGAAATGGAGAGGAAGACAGAGAAGGGGAGGCTATGGGATTGAAAGAGAGACAGAGATAGAAACAGAAAGACAAAGAGAGAAGGGAGGGAGGAATAGAGAGAGAAACAGAGAGACAGAGAAGGAGGGATGACAGAGGAGACAGAATCAAAGAAAAAGGAGAGAGGATTACATCTAATTTCTAAAATAATGCCTTCAACATAATAGGTATTTGATAAATGTATTAAATTGATTTTAATTCTTAATTAAAAAAACAAACTTTATTAATCCTTTTTTTGTTTTTCAACTAAAATATTTCTGGAAATTCCCCACTCCCCTCCAAACTGAATCCTCATCTATAATCAAGAATAAATATTAAGCAAAAATAGATGAAATAATAATCAAGGTATGCCATGTATGTACTGTTTTGTGTCAATCACTTGTGCTGATTTTTTTTATTCTTCTTTTAAAAACTACTATTTCTTATTTGGGATAGCTTTTCAGGAGGGAGGGTGCAGAATAATTGATAGTGTAAGAATTAGAATACATTAATAAAAACTATAGAAAGAATATTATTGAAAGGAAAACAAAAATGAGAATTTTTAAGTCCTATGAGAAAACTTGCATGAACTTTTGCATAGTGAAGTAAGCAGAGCGATCACATTAACTATAATCACATAAATAAAGTGAGCTCAGAATTAAAGCCAAATTTCATTTTCAAGAACAAGTGATGGAACCATCTCTTTCCTTTCACTAGAGAGGTACTGCATAGAGTTTCCTGTGCCCACAGGGCCATTTGGCTTTATTTAATAGTTTTTCATTATTATGAGGTGAAGGGGGGGAATGGGGCTTATTGGGGAGAGGCAACATAGAAATAACAGTTGTAAAAACAAAAGGCATCAATAAAACAAAAATATTAATATAGAATTGCCAGCATGTTGTCCATTGGTACCTCCCTCCCTTTCCCTACAAAGGAAAGCAAAACTTTTGATTCCTATTATAGGGCATTCCACATATTGGCTTTTTAACTTCCATTTCTGAAGGTGAGTTTACAGGTGGAATGCATTCTCTAGTTAGACCCTTCAATTAGTCACTTTTTCTCCTTCTCTTTGCTTAAGATTAGTAAAGGAAAAGCCAAGTTTTTAGCCCTGGGAAATTGGTATTGTTGTTACTGAGAACTAGGGGAAAATAAAATTGCCTACAATTCAATTCCACTAATCATATCTTTATTCAAGCCGCTTTTTAGTCTCTACAGCCAGCAGTCATGCTATGTTTCAACCACCACCTAGAATTATTGGATAATTTTTTTTCTGACCTTTGGCTGATTGACACATTATTGAACTGGGAAAGTGACATGTTCTGATTAAGTTCCTCCTCCACATGTCTGTATTTTGCATTCTGTGGCTTCTTTTTCCTTCCAATCTTTGGATGTTGCAAAACATATTTTACCACTGAGTTTTTTTTTTCTTTTGGTTATACCATTTAATTTTAGTAACTTGAAAAATTCACATAGGAGGAGTCCTCCATTTTAAGCAGAACCACAAGTTCTAGTTTCCCTTGACAAAGGGCCTTCATGCCCTAATCCTAAAGAAATTTTTACTGAGGCAAAATACATTCTAGTAGCATCATGGGGGCCCATGTTTAGGGGCCCCATCTCTATACTATTTGACCTATACTTATATTTCAGCTTCCTTCTTCCAGATAATTACCTGAATACATGAAAGAGCTGTGATTTCCAATGTGGAATAGGGAAATTCCAAGTTCTAGGGAGTTACCTAAGGCACATAGAAATTAAATAATTTGCTCATGGTCACATAGCCAAAAAAATGTCAGAAGGGATTTTAATATCAAAATTCTCAGCCTCTTTTATATGTTTATAATTTAACATCATAGCAAAAGCCTATGATTAAACTGAATATTGCTAATGTATAGATGTATAGAATATATATATATATTCTGTAACATGTATGTATAATACATAGAATAAGCACCTTTCCATTTTAGAGAAAACAAAAAAAAAGCTTTGTGCTACTTGGTTGTATAATTTATGATAATCCACTACCCATTCATATTTTACTTTTTTCTTAATACCCTGGAAAAATTTCCCTAGCCTTAGTAGTTCACCTCTGAATAAATCTATTAATTTGGTGTGCAAAACAAAACTAATGCAGTTAAAATTAGGAGGGAAATGGAGAACTGGGGAAAAAATCTTTGGAACAAGTTTATCTGATAAAGACTCATATCCAAGATACATAAGGAAGAAATTCAAATAATTTTCCAATAGCCAAAAAGCCAAAGGATATGAACATGCATTTTCCAAAGGAAGAAGTCCAAGTGTCTACAGTCCTATGCAAATTATGCTCCAGAATCATTAATTATTAGAGAAGATTCAAATTAAAGTAATTCTGAGAGTCTACATTACATACATCAGATTGATGAAGGTGACAAGAAAAAATGTAGTAGGAGCTGCAGAAAAATATTTATGAACTGGTCCAACCATTCTCAAAAGTAGTTTGGAATTATGTCCAAAAAGTCACTAAGTTGTGTGTATTCTTGGACCTAGTAATACTGCTACTAGGCATATGTATACCAAAGAACAAAAAAGTCCCATATGTACAAAAACATTTATAACATCTCTTTCCACAGTAGAAAAATACCCTGGGAAATAAGGGGGTGAGCACTTATTGAAGAATTGCTGAACAAAGTATGACATATAATTATAATAAAATATTATTGTGCCATTACAAATGACAAAACAGTTTCATATGAAACTTGGAAGACCTCTACAACTGATGCAGGATGAAGTGAGTAGAATTATAAGAAATTATACAATGACAAAATTATAAAGACAAAGCTCTTGAAGTTTTTAGAACTCTAATCAATGCAATGACTAACATGATTCTTGAGTAATGAAGATGAAATGTGCTACCCACCACCTGAGAGAAAGGTAAGGATTTCAAATGCAGAATGAGACATGCATTTTTGAATGTGATGGGAAATTATTTTGCTTGACTGTGCATTATTTGTTGGGAGGATTTTCTTTTCCTGTTAAGAGATTGTTTTATTGGGGGGAGGAATGGAAGGGGAGAAGAGGTAAATTATAGGTAATCAGAAAAAAAAATTCCGATAAATTTGTTTCTAATTTTAAAATATTTAATTATATAATTAGTTCTGTAGCCCAGACTTCTGAGCTTTATTCTTCTTGTATTTTTCCCCCTATCCTTTCATTCTGTTTCCCCCAGGTGATAGAACTTTGTTCTGTTTTACCGATTAAAGAAATCTTCCTATCCAAACCAATCTTGAAATCTGGGATAGGTCTCTCCCAGTAGCCAGCCACAAATTAGTAAATAAAGGAAGCAAATCTATCTCGGCCTTCTGAAGCAAAAACCTAGTGGTTATTTCTTTGGCAGGAGAGCTAAGTTTAGGGCTTCCAGCCTTCAGACTCAGCAGTTTAGTCTTTAGGCCATGACTACTTTCAGAAGATTATCAACTCTAAAACCAAAAGGTTTAGCTCTAGCTACACACCCGGCTATTCACTATTTTCTCTGGGGATTATTCCCGGTGTCTCTTGGCTCCTCTTGGCTAAAGGTAATCTCTTTTTCTGCCCCTCAGTTCCTTTCCCCACGGCAGGACTAGAGGATGCTTGCTCTCAATTGTATGTTTTAGGATACAGCTGTTGAGGAGCCTGGCCTTGCAGCAGCTCTAGCAGCTGGCATTTTTATTGCTTCCAGCCTGGTAATGACTCATAGTCTTTAATAATAACAATACTCGGGCTTTTCACAGAGCCAGAACGCTTTCAAGATACTCAGTAGCACAACACAGGAAGCCCTCAGTTTTCTGACCTCCCACTAACTTTCAAGTCTTCCTTTCTGGTACCTTTCTTTCACCACCAGCAAGAAATTTGTAGATTAATAGATCCAGGATGAATAGACTCCAGTTTACCAGGGGCAAATAGGGACATATGATTTTTACAAGAAAGTGAAGTTATTTTTATTTTGTTTTTTTATTTATTTATTTTTTTAAGGAAAAACCCATTATGGCATACTTGTACCTCTTCTCATTATAGTAGATTACAAATTAGACGTGTATGGGGGGAATAGGGCATCAGGGAAGAAGGTGCTTATAATTTCTTTTAAATAAAGAACTTTCATAGAAGAAACTCTCTCTACAGATGCTGACTGGCAATTATTTATTTTTATTTTATTTTTAATTTATTGAATAAAAAACATTTCCATAATGTAATATAATAAAAAGATGATTGCACATTAAAACTGAAAATTTAGTGATTCCTCATATATTGAATGCCCATGTCTAATCATCAATTGCTAGGTTGGGGGCAGGGTATAAAGACAAAAATGGAACAGTCCTTATGCTCAAAAAGCTTATTTACTCTGAAAAAATAGTGTCTAGAAATTGAATGCCAAGAAAGCCACTAAAATGTCCAGGTCCTTCAACCCAAACTTTCTATTTTAAGGTATATAAATCCCAAAGAAGTCAAAAACAAAAAGGAAAAACGTGTACCAAAATATTTAAAACAGTCCTTTTTGTGGTAACAAAGAACTGGAAATAAAGCAGATGGTTATTAATTAGGGAATAGCTTTAAAAAATTGTGGTGTATATGTGTAGACTTTTCTGGACTCTCATAATTCCCACTAAAGGCTAACTCTAAGAGGCGAGGCTTTCAAATACTGTAATTTCTAGCCTCCCACTGAGTATGGTCCTTTTAATGTCAACCAGATTTTTTCCCCCAATATGTTGGTCGGTTTTGCCAACTTTTTCCTCTTCCTCTTATTAATTCTTGTTATCAGGAATAACTCTCTGGAAGATACAGTGGGAAAATATCAGTGATGTAAAAGCAAAGGTTAAAAAAATATGAGAAGCCAGGATCATGTATAACATAGTAGTTGCAAAAACTGAAGGGGTCAAGAGAAGGTGGGGATGAAGTGTCACTGAAGGAGTCTATAGTTATTGGAGAAGGAAGGGACAATAGAGACTGGGAGAAGGAGAAGTGGCAGTGGTGAGACAAACACAACTTTCTTGTTCTTCTACAACTTTTGATTTGTATAATTTTTCCTTCACACTTAATCATCATGAGTATTGTAGATGAGTAGTGTGATTTGAAGGGTGACCTCAAAATGTCTTCTTTACTAGCCTGCCACCATGGCTAATATAAAAATATTCATTTAATACCATTGTGGTATTAAAAATTCCTTCTTTCAAATGAACTACAAATGACCTTTGAAGGAAGTTATTCTCTGCTTTCAGAGACAGAACTAATAAATAGAAGTGTGTATATATATATATATATATATATATATATGTATATATAGTATGGTTTTAAACACATTCACCCACACATACACACTTGTGTCTAATGGTAGCTTTCTACAAGGCAGGGTGGGGAGGAAGGGAAAAAAATAAAGTGCACAGAAAAAAGGAAGCACAGATAGTTTTTTTTTTTTAAAAAGTAAACAGTATAAGATAAAAATTCATGGGTTTAAATGGAATATTTGTTTTATGTTGTACTGTACGCATGGAAATGTCCCTTCTTTTGTTTTATGTATTTAAGTTCAAAATGAATTTAAATTTTTTAAAAAATTGAAATTAAAAGAAAAAAAAAGTTTCTACTCTGAGAAGCAGCCTGGATGAAGAATAGTCCCTATAGTTAGGAAGATCTGGATTATGCCTCTTAGGCATAATAATACAGAAGCTAGAATTTACAAAGCACTGAGGTTTGCAAATACCTTTATACACTTATCCCTCCCACATCCCAACTTTGATATATATCATGGGTCAGCATAAGAAATGAAATGGGAATTTTGGAGTTGTATGTAAACTGCAATGACAAGTGAAGGCATGTAGATGATACAGAAAAAGTTTAAAACTCAAAAATGCATAAAATACATGTATAGTATTGTATAATATCAACATATCTTATCTTTTAATACCATAATAATTCAGTTTTCTTCTCTAGTATGAAGGAAAAGCTGAAAGATTTTACATGGATTTTCCAGATCATGAGGGCACTTCATATAGAATGGAAAATGTATATGTTAACCTATTTGATCTTCCAACAACCCTACAAACTATCATTCCCATTTTATGGATAAAGAAACCATTCAAAGCAGGGTATAACTTCAGATCTCTCTGATTCTAAGCTCAGCACTCACTTCAGCGTGTCATCTGGCTACCTGCCTGAAATTGGTTGTGTAATCCTGGACAAGGATCTTTTAAAACTCTTGGGGATTTGGGCAATTCTGAAAGACTGTAAATTACCGAGCTGTCACTCATCTGCTTTGACACCTTGGTCCAGAACAAAGAAAGTCACTATTTTGATTTTAAAAAATATCTCCAGAAGGCTTCCTGTTAAAATGTTCATATATTCCCTGGAAAGGGAAGGAGAATTGAAGAAGCCAATCATCATCTCCTAGTAGCACTCATTGACAGGCTAGTTTGAATTAATTTATTAGAACTCTCTAATCTCTAATATCTTTTTAACAGGAATATTCTTGCCAGGGATGATATATGACTTCAAATCAGAGAACTCCACTTAGATAAAAATTCTAACAGTAGTAATGATCATGATAATAATAATAGCTAATGTTTAGGTAGAATGCAGGTAAGTAGTGTTGTAGATAGAGCACCTGGCCTGGAATCAGGAAGACCTGAGTTTAAAATCAACTTTAGATATTTGCAAGCTGTATCCCTGGGCAAGACACTTCACCCTGTTTCCTCAGTTTCCTTATCTGTAAAATGAAACGGAGAAGGAAATGACAAATCACTCAAGTCTCTTTGTCAAGAAAAGCCCAAATTGGTCACAGAGAGTCCCACTGCAATGACTATATGACAACAAACACAGAGAGTAAGCTTCAGAGGTGGGTTTTGAACCAAAGACCTGATTCCAGAGCCACTCCTTTTCATTGAAGGTTTACACAGGTTAGGATGACACGATCAGCTAGATTGTGATCTGAACCATCAGAACGAGTCCTCACCTCCATCAGATCATTAAAAGGTTTCAGATGTGAATGAAAAATCCAAAAACAGGAATTTTGGGGACTAGAACCAGAGAAAAGCAAATTGAGTGGTCAGAAATGATGGTCAGAAAAGGTCTGCAGGATGGGATGGTCTTGAGGTAAAGCATACCTGAGATTATAAGATCAGAGACTCAGGGGTGGAAGGGACTAAGGTTTAAAACAACCTCTTTAATTTAGTTAGAAGTGCTGAAGTGAGGAGGAATTAGGCTCGTGAAATGCTAAACCTCTATAAAGATTAAATCTTTTCCAGAGGGCTGAAATCCAAGGTCGAACAGGTGGTAAGTAGTAAAACTGTCTTTCCCCTCAAAACCCAGCCTTTCCCCCACTGCATCTGCCCTTCATTAGGGTGAGGATTCTGTCACGTGTGCCTTTATAAGTAAGGGTCCAAATGAAGGCAGTCGGTTCCTAGAAGAAGAGATTTGCTATGGTCTAAATAGTAAATACCGAACACAGATTTCACTCCATTTACCCTTTTGTCTAGGAATGGTCTAGCCCCATTCTGCTCCCTTTGTTCTCAGGGTTACATCACTGGGCAAATATCAGAGGGAGGGAAGGAGATTGCACTGAAAAACTGTGCTATGAAATAGCTAGTTTGGAGTTGCTGTCTTGGAACCAGTCGGCTGTCAACCTCCCCACCTGCTGGAGAGTTGAAAAACATGGATCACATCCTTCTCTTGTTGACTCCCACACATGATTCAGTCTTCCTAGGCAACTCCTACTGACATCTACTCTAGTATAAAGGAGAGAATCAGGTTTGGTGGGTTTAGTCTCTTTCATGTGAGGAGAGCTTTTGTGCAGTCCCCTTTGGGGAAGAAAGAAAACACCCAACCCTCTTTCTTTTCCATTAAATTAGAGGGTGCTTGCTGCATTGTAAAATGCTCTCCAGATTTATCATGACTCTGTCATGTGTTTTTGATGGAGGCATGTCTGAATGTGCATGACATGTGGGCGTGTGTCCAGACAAGATGTTTAAGTCCTGAAGGACTGAGATTAGACTCTAGCCCACTTGGAACTGGCTCCCAATTTGGGAGAATTTGGGAAAAAATAGAGATAGGATGACAAGTCCAGTCATCATTCTTCCTGTCCCTCACCATGAATGGTGGAGCATTTTTGAGTAAAAATTTCGATTTGGTCAGGTTTGTAATGCTTGTCTCACCACTTTCAGCAAACCTGAAAGTAGTTGGCAAAAGGATAGCATCTGTAATGGGGAACTGAGCCACAGCAAAACTTAGAAAATATTGGAAACTATCTCTGCTATATGGGGGAAGAAATTGTGAGCCTTTGAGAATAATGGGTGCACCTGGAATAAAAGGTTATCCCACAGCTCCACTCAAATCAGATTCTTTCATTCTTTCAATTAACTAAAAGAGAAACACCATGATTTAGTGGCTTGGAACTAGGGAGTTCTGGTCCAGTTTTTCCTTCTACTGGTTATGTGACTTTGGCCAATTTTTTCTCTCTCAGGGTTCTATGAGGCTCTCTAATCATAAAATGAAGTGAAGGTATAAACTTGCAATGGTAAAGAGAGTTTCCTCATTTGGGAGTTCCCTCTAGCCATGAAATTGCAGATCTAATCCCTAGGTTTATGAAATCTGGGAATTTATTTTACAGCATTGTCCTAAGTGAGTAGTAGAAAAATGAATGAGATTTTTTTTTGCTGTTAAAGAGCTTGCTATCTAATCATCAGGACATCTAGGTGATACAGTGGACAGAACACTGGTCGAAAGTGGGGAAGATGTGAGTTCAAATCTGAATTCAGACATTTATAATATAACCTGGGCAAATCTCTTACTCTGATTTGCCTCAATGAGCTGGAGAATGAAATGGCAAACCATTCCAGTATTTCTGCCAAGAAAACCCCAAATGGGGTCACCAAGAGTCAGAAATGACTACTGAAATGATTGAACAACAACTACTATCTAGCAATCATATGCAACAGTGGAACAAAGCATTAATTCAAGAATCAGAGGATCTGGGTCCAAACATCAACTCTGACAAATCCTATCTCTATCCAGGGGACCCAAGTTGTCACAACTTCCTTTGGTCTTAGTCTCTTTATCTGTGAAATAAGGGGGTTTACTAGAGATTCTCTAAGGTCCCTAGCCAGGTGGTTTTTTTCTATATACCTTGCTTATTAAAAATGATTTTTATATTTGAAAATAAAACCTTATTATATTTAAAGACATAAAAACCATCTCTAATTCAGCTCTGTACAAAATTAGGCAGCACATGTTCCTTGGGAATAATTCGCCACATGATTAAACCACTGAACATGTCCTGTAGCAAGAGAAAAATGAACTCATGAATAAATACTCTAGGTGGCAACATAGAGCACAAAGCGCCAGTCTGGAGTCAAGTAGAATCATCTTCCTGAGTTCAAATTTTGCTTCAGACGCCCTCATTTTAAAAAATGAGTTGGAGGAAAAAAATGAAAACCTGATCCACTATCTTTTCCAAGAAATCCCCAAATTGGATCTCAGAGAGTCAGACATGACTGAAAAAGGACTGAATAGCAACAACAAAAATTCCAAACATAACATTTCTCAATGCTAGGTACGATATGGGTTTCTCCTGTAGCCTTGGGGTTTTTTGTTTGTTTGTTTGTTTTTCTTAATCTGACTTTCTTTTGTGAGATAGTATGGAATAGTGGATAGATGTCCTTTCAGCCAGGAAGATCTGGCTTCCATTCTCACCACTGACACTTACTGGCTGGGTGATCCTTTGGAGAAATTGGCATTTCTCCAATAATATAAAATGCAAAGAAGATGCCAACCTGCACTGGCAGAGGAAGTGGTTCACCAGGAGATCCTTGAACAGTGAAATCACAAGTCTACCCTACCCCCTCCATCTGCCTTTTTATGTTCCCAGGGTTTACTTAAGTCAACAGGATGTTTGCTCTCAGTAAAGCTATCTTCTCCCCCTCATCCCCACAGAGTCCTTAGAAGTGTACAGGAATAGGGGACCTGCAAATACTGCTTTCTGAAACCACCAAAAAACAGAACAACAGTATTTTTGGGGGAAGTTCAAATTCTACTAGCTGGGCTATCCTTTTAATGCTGTTGTTTAGTCATGTCCAACTTTTCATGACCCCGTTTGAGGTTTTCTTGGAAAAGATATTGGAGTGGTTTGACATTTCTTTCTGAAGTTCATTTTACAGATGAAGGAACTGAGTTAGATAACTTTAAGTGACCTTCTGAGGATCTCATAACTGTTAAGTGTCTGAGGCTGGATTCAACCTGAGGAAGAGGAGTAGTCCTTACTTTAGCAGGTTGGCTTCACTCCACGAGAAATCCTGGCTCCAAGGTCACTAGGGCTTTCTTGAATTTCCAGTCACTTCAAGTAACACAACAAAAAACAAATAGCCCTTAGGACTATTTCTTGGAGCTGAGGTTAAAAAAAAAAAGAAGCCAGGATGAGGCAAGATCTTTCCCCCTCTCACCTGGCTGCCCTTTGCCACTCACTAGGTAAACCATTTAACCTCTAGCAACCTAGGTTTCTTCATCTTTTAAGTAGTAAGAGTGAAATCTCCCTCCTAGGTTAAGAGGATCACTATGGAGAGCTTTGCAAACTATGTAACTATATAAAATTGGAAGTACCATTAAGTAATGGCTTCCGGCTCTTAGGGAAGACCAGTCAAAGCCACAATCTTAGCAGTATGAAGGGAAGTGTTAAAAAGAGAGAAGCAAGGAAAAAAAAGCCTTTGGGTCATATGCAGTCATTGCTTTGCCCAGATTTCATTTCAATAATCTCCATCCCCCAATCGTATTTTATTTTTCCAAATACATGCAAAAATAGTTTTCAGCATTCACCTTTGCAAAATCTTGTGTTCCAAACTTTTCTCCCTCTTCCCTCCCTATACCCAAAACAAAAAGCAATCTGATATGGCACGTTCTTTTAACATATTTCCATATTCTTCATGCTGTGGAAGAAAAATCAGATCAAAAGGGAAGGAACCATGAAAAAGAAGGGAAAAAAACACAGGCAAACAAACAGCAGCATAAAAAGATGAAAAAAGTGGTTTTGATCCACATTCAGTCTCCACAGTTCTCTCTCTGAATATAGATGGCACTTTCCATTCCAAGTCTCTTGAAATTGTCTTTAATCACTGAATTAATAATATTTATTAAGTTCCTACTATGTGCAAGGCATTGTGAAGAAACGAATATGGAATGAAAAGCATCCCTTCTCTTCCTGTGGCAATAACAGGTAAATGTATGAGTAAATATAAGATAATTTGAGAAGGAAGGAAAAGCTAATAGTAGAAGAAATTAATGGGATTTAAATTCCATTTCTGATGCTTGCTATCGTGGTGAACTGAGTAAGCCACAGCCTTCCCAGACTTCAGTTTTCTCCACAGTAAAATGAAGGTGCAGGACTAACTGACTTCTGAATCCCCTCAAAGTTTTGGGTGCATAATCCTAGCCGATGAGATGGCATCTGAGGCAAGTCTTGAAGGAAGCTAAGAATTCTAAGATTGAGGAATTCTTGCACAGTTTGCCAGCCACAGTTTTAGATTTTAGGCTTCCTGGAAGCAGCTTGTTTTCAGTTCAAATCTTAAGCAGGCAGGGTCATCATGTAGCTGCAAAGTAGAGATAATAATGGCTGCCTTTGTGCCAGCCTCTAGGATCCCTGGCTGTCTCTGTATGAGTATTTCCAACTTGGCAGGTCTTTGGCACTCTCAGGATATGGCTCTCTAAACCTGGATCATTTCTTTATCAGAGTAACACTCCACAAACAGAGCTTGCCTCAGCTCTGGTGTGTGTGCTGCTGCTCACGTATCCCGCATACCTCATATCTCTACCATGGCAATTATTTCCCAAACAGCCTTTCTCTATTCCAGTGTCAGCTGGAAAACCATTGCCTAGCAGGCCTGGAAAGAACAGTATGCATTACCCATTTCTACCTTTTGCTTCCACAGGCATTTGTCTTCTAGGGTTTGGTTCTCACTTGAAATGACTAATGAAGGGGTACTGGAACTGGAATAAGAACTGACTGAAATTAAATTGCCACCTTCAAGCTGTGCTCTCCCCATTTCTTTATGAAAATGAAGCCCCAAACCCAGTTTCTTGCCCCAGAGATGTTCATTTACATCTCAGCTTTCTACTTTTCCTTCAAAGAGTCTATCTCCCATTTTAACATTTTGCACATTCCTACATGGCCTTGACATAGTTAGACTTTCAAGTCTGTGTATTTAAAGACTGATATGTAGTTAAAAATCCAGCTATCTAAAATTCAGGCCTGGGTATGGTGTTTGGTTATGCTCCAAAGGACCCATCCCCCAAACTAGTCTCTGGTATCACGATCTCCAGAAATGCCTTTAAGGAAGGCAGTTCTGACAACAACTCATGATAATTTGCCCTGTTTCTACAGAGTCAATTGACTCTGTGACCCAGGATTGACTCCCTGCTTTTATTTCCTCATCTGCAAGATAGAGATAATTGGTTTCAATTTTTTCCCCATTTCCCAAGAACTAATATTAACATATTTTTAAAATTATTTGTCAAGTGCCTACTATGTGCAGGCCATTGTGACAAATGTTACTCCCTTCTTAAATAAGTCTATGATTTCCCACGGTATTGTAGAAAGAACATTGAATTTGGAAACAGAGAAACTGGATTCAGAATTTAGCTCTGCTACTCTCCGTAGGACATAGGTAAAACACTTTAATTTCCTGGCCTCAATTTTCTCACCTATAAAATTGAGAGACTGGATTTCACAGCCTTTGGAATCTCCTCCTGCTCTAAATTTGTGATACTATAATTTCAATAATGTAAACTTTCCCTCCAAGATTATGTATCACACACCTAAGATTTCTGCCCTTATAAATATGTAACTTTGTAATTATATATAATAAATGTAGATATATAATACATGTAATATAAAGATTATAGCATCTAAGAGCTAAAAAGTATCTTAGATCATTTAGATCAGCCAACTGCCCATTTTATTGATGAGGGAACTGAGATTCAAAGCAATTGTCCCTTCCTCAAGGTGATGTTGTTGTTGTTGTTCAGTCATATTTGACTCTTTGTGACCCCATTTGGTGTTTTCTTGGTAGAAATGCTGGTGTAGTTTGCCATTTCCTTCTCCAGCTCATTTTACAGATGAGGAAACTGAGGCAAGGAAACTGAGTGATTTGCCCAAGGTCATATATCCAGTATGTGTCTGAGGCTGGATTTGACTCAGGAAGATGAATCTTCTTGACTCTAGGTCTTGAACTGTATCCACTTGGCCACCTAGTCAGCTCTTCCTCAAGGTCATACAGAATAACATATAGTAGGGCCTTTGGTGTGTTTCTTTGGAATCCTTGATTCCAACCTCAGTATACAAATAAGGCCTCTGTCTTACCCTCAGGGAACTTAGGCTATAGTCACAGGAAATAAGAACAGTATATAATATAAATTAGAACATAATAAGCACATAGGAAAGACATAAACAAGGACTAGGAGGGTCAAGGAAGCAAAGAGCTTCTTCAATTTTTTTGCCTTTCATCTGCTCCCTCTGGCCTAGAGGTGGAACAATAGATGAAGCTCTGGGCAGGGGGGCAGACCTGAATTCAAATGGAGTCTTAGACTCTTAACTAGCTGTGTGACCCTAAAAATAGCCTCTATTTACCAGGGTTGTTGTGAGGATCCATTGAAATAATAATAATAATAATAATAACAATTATTATTATTATTATAAAGGACATAGCACAGTGTCTGGCACATACACACACAAAACCCTACATATTTAGCTATCACTATTATTTTGTTTTCATTGGAATCCCTAACCTGGTCCATAGTAAGTGCTTAATAAATGTTTATTATCTGACTAAGGAGTCTTAAAATTGGCCCAAAGCCTTTAGTAGTACTATCAGATCTTGGAACCCAGAGAATGGGATGATTGTCCTGGGCCTGCCCTGGGAAGATAGACTGCTGGGACAGGAAAGAGAAGTTTAATCTCTTTATTAAAGGGACAATGTGGTTGAAATTACTTGCTTTCTAAGAGAGGGGGGAGATGGGAATGAGGGAGAAAAATATGAACATAAGATTTTGCAAGGGTGAATGTTGAAAACTATCTTTGTATGTATTTTGAAAAATAAAAAGCTATCATAAAAAAGGGACCATGTTGATTGGGCAGGCTAGTGTTTTTAAAAAGGGAGCAAGGGGGACTCAGGGCCCATATATCTAAAATCAGATAGTATTTATTTCCACTATCTGAGAGGCAGAGTCAGTGGAACTGCATATCTTCCCTTCTCCAGGAACATGCTGCATATCACCCCCTTTATGACTTCATTTCCCTTTCCTGAATGCCCAGGATGAATTTAACCCATTTTCACTAGAATATAAATGTTGGGGGAGGAAAAGGAAAGGAAAATAAGACTGTGCAACTTGTTAGTCACAGGTCCTGCCACAATTGTCCTATTCCAAATTTGTGCTTCACGTGAGCTAATGTCACAGCTTTCCCTCCATATCCTCTTCCAGCTTCTATTCCCTCCATGAGACTGAAGAGGTATTATTTTTTACAGCATGAATCAAAGTTTCTATTCAACAGCAACTCAATTTCTGGTCACTGTGTATACTGAAGTTTTTGAAGCCATATATGTTTGGGGGATTTATTTTCTGATTATGAAGATTTTAGGGGTAGGGGTTTTTAAACCTTTTTCATATCATGAGCCCCTCTGGCAGTCCAGTGGAGTCTATGAACCTTTTCCCTTCTCAGAGTAATATGTGTTTAAATGTGTAAAATAAAATCATCATATTACATATAAAGCCGATTCTATGAAAAAGGAAGAGATAATTTTTTCCCATCTGCATTCAGGAACCCCCCCCCCCAAAAAAAAAAAAAAGAATCTAAGGGAATCAGCAACATTCAGGTCAAGGACCTCTGGTCTAAAGTATGTATTTAGGTCTTCTTTGTTGTAAAGTTGGTTCAATCACATCTGACTCTTTGTGATCCTGTTTTGTTGTTTTTTTGGCAAAGATACTAGAGTGGTTTGCCATTTCCTTCTCCAGCTCATTTTATAGAGTAAGAAGTAAGGCAAACAGGGTTGTGACTTGCCAAGGTCACACATCTAGTGTTAGCTTTTTAACTGGGAAACTGGGCTTTCCAATTTCCTTGGTATCAAGCATGAGTTTTGTTTTTTTATTTTTTTGTTTTGTTTTGTTTTTTGGCTTAGGCAATTGGGGTTAAATGACTTGCCCAGGGTCACACAAGTAGGAAGTGTTAAGTGTCTGAGGCTAGATTTGAACTCTGGTCCTCCTGAATTCAGGGCTGGTGCTCTGTCCACTGCGCCACCTAGCTGCTCCCCCACCCCCAACCAAGACATTTACATTCTAAAGAAATATGAAGGTTTGAGTAGAGAGAGACAATATATAAATATATAAGTATCAAAAGAGAAAAGAAATATATTTATACTAATACTATTCTCTGAAATTTAGGCTCAATTCTACATGAAACAATTTTGATTTACTTCAATGATCATCCATAGCCAAGCCATTTCTGGGGCAGCCAGGTGACTCAATGGACTCAGAAAGAGATTTTCTTCCATTCAAATCTGGCCTAGATACTTCCTAGCTGGGTGACGCTGGGCAAGTGACATAACCCAATTTATCTCAGTAAATCTATAAGATGAGCTAGGGAAGGGAATGGCAAATCACTCCAGTATTTTTACAAGGAATCCCCAAATTCAACTATGAAGAGTCAGACACAACTGAACAAGTCATTTCTAGATTGGAGAGAGAAGCATTCTAACTGGCAGAACCTCATGATCTTTGACATGATTCTTAGTCCCCAAAAGATTTTAGTAACATTTTCTATTTGTTTTTTTTGTTTGTTTGTTTTGTTTTGTTTTTTGGTTTTTTTTTTTTTTTTTTTTTTTTTTGGTAGGTAATTAGGATTAATTTGAGTCATACAGCTAAGGTGGTGTTAGGTGTCTGAGGCTGGATTTGAACTCAGATTCTCCTGATTCCAGGACTGGTATTCTATCCACTGCACTGTCTTGCTGCTCCTTAGGTAACATTTACAGGAATCTTGAACAATGAAAAGATGTCAATAAGTACAATACAATTCTGGGTTGACATTCAAGAAGTTGAGCAACCAATTCCTTTTAATCTACCTGCCTTAAGAAATCAATGGAGACTCTCCCAGAAATCTATATCAAATACTTAAATTGAATAGAAGGTGAGAGTGCCTTCCTTTGAGTGCAAGGGTCCACCTTCTGAGAGGTGGATGGATCTAGTTTAATCTTTTCTGGGATGAAAGCTAGGAGATTGCCCCTTTGGCCTTTTTTAATCCCTTAGTCTAAAGAAAGGTCTTTTTTCCTTTCCCTAGAAGTTTGGAAAAATTTTAGAAATCAATATTATGTATTAATATTTTAGCTTTCCCATAAATGAGATTTTAAACATGCATCCATATAAACATATGCAAAATATATTAATCAATATGCAAATAGGTGATTATTAATTCTCCAATCACTTGACTTTGTTAATATTTTTAAAGGTGTTTTACAAAATGTTCTCTTGCCTTCCATCCAAACTGTTGTTATGCTCTTCTATTTTTTTCAATATCACTTTTAGATATTCCCTTGTCTCCTCTGACACTGCAATCTCCCTGAGAAGATATCTCGCTCGTGCACCATTGTACTCATTGTCTACTCAACTATCAAATGAACAGGTCTGACCATTCCCTATCAATTAACTCTAGGATTCTTGTTTCCAAGATCAAATATAAAATTCTTTGCTTGGCTTTGGAAGCCTGTCATAATTCTGTTCTCTCCATGTAACAACACTCTGGGCATAGACAGATCTGTGCTTTAGGAAAAGCACTTGGACATGAACTGGAATGGAAAGAGATTTGAGGGATAAAGACCAATCAGGAGACTGATATGATAGTCCAGAGTAGAGAGATGAGGGGCTCCAAGCAGAGGGGACACTGTGAAGGAAGTGTGAAAGCAGAACCTAAAGGATTTGGTAACAGGTTGAATAAAAGGAATAAGTGAAAATAAGTCATCAAAGATGACCCCCAAGTTTTGAGCCTGGGTCAGTGGGACCCTTAAAAGTGCAACAATATATGAGATGTTCAGGAGGACTAGCACCTCTGCTGCTGAGGACTGCTAAGCGTTTTTCAGGACTACTCAACCATCTTTGGCACCCAACCAATTCACATGTGAAATTGTAGAATGTGCAATAAAATAAAAGCATCTTAGGCAGACAGGCAGACACGTGGAGGGTAACCATTAAGCCTCAGATCTGTCAGTGAGTTAGGGGGATATCTACTCCAAGCATGTAAAGACTTCTGCTAGCAGAATGGATGGATGAGAACAAATTGTTCCAAGGTGGCTCCAAGGTGGAGCACCTAGAGCTTGTTCAGGCTTCAAAGATATCAAGATCATCCACTACATCCCAGGCCAGCCTTAGTCATCCTGACTTTTGCCTTCTTACTGGACTTGGATGATTCAGGAAGAGAGAATGAGGTTGATGACTTTGTACAATTCTGTCTCACTTCGATCCAATTCATTCACAAATCAAGACATCACCTGGGATATCTTTCATCTTCTTTGAAGAAGGACAAACAATGATAATGTTAATAGAGCAGAGATTTTACAAAAGTGAATATTTACTTCAAAAATAGTCTCAAATCTACAAATAGACTTTCTACAAGATATGGGAGATAATATTCTCCTCACCTGCTTTATAATCTCAGTCTCTAGAAAGTAGAAAGAGATTAGGTTTATAGTTTACCTCAGCTCTTAGAAAGAACAATCCCAATTATGCCCAAAGGGCTATCAAACTGTACATACCCTTTGTTCCAGAGTATCTCTACTGGGCTTATACCCCAAAGAGATCTTAAAGGAGGGAAAGGGACTCACATGTGCAAAAATGTTTGTGGCAGCCCTCTTTGTAGTGGCCAGAAAGTGGAAACTGAGTGGATGCCCATCGATTGGAGAATGGCTAAGTTATGGTATACGAATATTATGGAATGTTACTGTTCTTTAAAAATGCCCAGCAGGATGAGTTCAGAAAAGCCTGGAAAGACTTACATGAACTGATGCTAAATGAAGTGAGTAGAACTAGGAGATTATTGTACACAGCAACAACAAGACAATGATCAATTGTGATGAACAGAGCTCTTATCTTATGATGGAGAGAGTCATCTTAGTGTGGATCACAACATAGTATTTTCACTTTTTTGTTGTTGTTTGCTTTCATTTTGTTTTCTTTCTCATTTTTTGATATTATTTTTCTTGTACTATATGATAATTATGGAAATATGTATAGAAGAATTGCACATGTTGACCATATATCACTTGCTGTCTAGAGTAGGGGGTAGGAGGAAAGGAGGGATAAAATTTTGAGACACAAAATTTTGCAACAGTGAATGTTGAAAATTATTTTTACATGTGTTTTGAAATTTAAAAGCTTTAATTAAAAAAAAAAAAAAAAGCACAATTTCAGTTTCAATTCTCTATACCTGCCCCCACCCTGAAGTTTAAGTTCCAGGTACCCTAGCTTCTCAGAGCTTCCAAGCTCTGAGAGTAGCTAACTGCATCCCACCTGAAATTCTGTCTACAAAGTTACTAGGGCATCTTGAATTTCCAGGCACCTCAGATACCTTAAGCTAAGGACCAATAACACAAAGCAGAAAAAATGATTCTAGGCCCATTTCTTAGAGCAGGAATAAAAGAGAGAGAGGGGGGGGGGAGAGAGAGAGAGAGGGGGGAGAGAGAGAGAGAGAGAGAGAGAGAGAGAGAGAGAGAGAGAGAGAGAGAGAGAGAGGGAGAGAGAGAGAGAGAGAGAGAACAGTTCCTTTCCCCTCTCACTAGTTCAGTTCATGGTACACACTGAAAGTTAGGAGTTCAATTGAAAAGATAGCAGAAAGAGAATGACCAGCTCAGTCTCACCAATTTTGTTTTATTTTTTAAGGGAGTCAAGAGATACTTTTGTTTATTTTTATTTTATTTTAATAGTTTATTGTTTTTCCAATTACACGCATAAGATACTTTTCAACTTTTGTAAGAAACATTTTTAATTCCAATTTTTTTCTTTCTCCTTATCTTACCTCCCCCCTTGCCACACTAGCAAGCAATCTGATATATATTATACATGCACATTCATTTTTAACATTTCCGTATTTTGGGAAAGAAAAATCAGAACAAAGGTGAAAAAACGTGAGTAAAAAACGTAAAAATAGTATGCTTTGGTCCTCATTTAATCTCTGAAATTCTCTCTTTGGATGCAGAGGGCATTTGCCATCCAAAGTTTATTGGAATTACCTTGGATCATTGAATTGCTAAAAATATCTAAATCTATCATAGTTGATCATCACATATTCTTGTTGTTACTATATATATTATGTTCTCTTGGGTTCTGCTTGGTTCATTCAATATTAGTAAGTCAGTTCATGTAAGTCTTTCCAGGCTTTTCTGAAATCAGCCTGCTCACCATTTCTTATAGAACAATAGTATTCCATTACATTCATATATCATAATTTATTCATTTTCCAATTCTTTGGAAGAGGGCTTCTACAAAAAAAGCTGCTACAAACATTTTTATAAATGATGAGTGAGAGGGTGAGAATGATCAAGGGATTAATCTCTTAGAGGAAATGGGATGAAAGAGATCACATGCATGTAGAGGGGTTAGCTTTAGCAAGGAAGGAGCCAAACATTTCATAATACTTCTGTCTAACCAAAGTGACCGAGTTTATTTTCCCTATTCAATCATTCTATCTTCCATGACTTTGTACAGGCTGCCCCCACTCTACAACATGCTTAGAATGTACCATTTTGGGGCAGCTAGGTGGCGCAGTGGATAGAGCACCAGCCCTAAATTCAGGAGGACCCGAGTTCAAATCTGGTCTCAGACACTTAACACTTCCTAGCTGTGTGACCCTGGGCAAGTCACTTAACCCCAGCCTCAGTAAAAAAAAAAAAAAATAATAAAGAATGTACCATTTTCTCACATCTAACTAGATTTTTCAAGACACAGCTTATTGACACCTTCTACAAGACTTTCCCAATTATCCTGGTCAGTCTATCCTAATAATGCTCACAATCTATCCTAAAATGATCACAAAGAGGTTTATCTTGAATCTTTCAGTAGTAAACATGCCTTTGTAGAAAAACAATACCCATTCGGGGAAAGAATTTTTTTTTTTTTTTGCTTTTTTCTAATGTTTCCACTGCAAATAGCAAGCACTGAACAAATATTTGTAGTATTCAATAGAATTGGAAAGACTTAAATGCAAAACAGTATTTTGTATTTTATCCAGAGGTAATAGAGACACTAAAACATCTCAAGCTGAGGAGCCACATGGACAATTCTATGTTTTAGTAGCTGAGTGGAGGATAGAATTAGAGCAGAAGAGGCTTGAAAGCAGAGAAATCAATTAAAGAATATTGAAATAGTTCAGGTCAGTGGTTCTCAATTGTTTTTTTTTTTTTATCTCAGGACCTTTTGACTCTCTTAAAAATTACTGAAGACGCTCTTTCTTAAGAAATTGCTTGTATAGGTTATGACTATTGATGTGTGCCATATTGGAAATTAAAACATCTTAGTATTATTAAGACTCATCTTCCTGAGGAAATTAAGACTAATTAAGACTCATCTTCCTGAGTTCAACCCTAACCTCAGACAATATGACAAGTCATTTAACTCTGTTTGCCTCAGTTTCCTTATCTGTAAAAAAAGAAAAAAGAAAAAAGCTGGAGAAGAAAACCCAATACAAATTTGCTAAGCCCCAAATGGGTTCATGAAGAGTTAAACATAATTGATAAACGCCTGAACAATAATATCATTATGAAAATTGTTTTGACTTCATGGACATCCACAAAGAATTTTCGGGATCTCTAGAGTTGCTGGATCCCACTTTAAGAACTGTTTGGTCAAAGTGAGGAGATGATGAGGGCCTGACCTAGGACAGCATTAGAGAGCAAAGAGTATGGAGCTGAGAGGTACCGAGGAAGAAATATAGCAAAGATTTAAAAGCTGATTTTATATGGAGTCCAGAGAAGATCTAAGGATGATTTTGCTATATAGACAAATGGTTATCATTTTTAGTTGGGGGGAGGGAGAGCAAAATCTAACACACATGAATAAAGCTGGCTTGTATTTTGCTTCATGGAAAGTGTTTAGATAGAGCTGATTGACGCTAAAGTTTTCTAAGAAACCCTTGGCTTAGGGACAGCATTCCTCTGGAATTACTCCCATCAAACCCTCCCTGAGGGTTTCTTTTAAATATCACTTTTCAAGTAAAGAACCACAGTTCTAAAATATGATAACCCTGAAAGCAGAATTTGGATTCAGGTTACCCCAGTTAGTCAGTACAGAAGAGAAAGTTGGATCAGGCCCCTCACCACTCACCCATTGGCATTTCTATAGTCATTTTATATCATACCTATATTTAGTTGTGGATATATTGATTTGTAAGAGCTCTCAGTTCGTTTTCACTAGATTTACTGTGTTGTTGTTATTAAACATGTCCTAGGTCAATATGTCTTTTTTCCTTTAATCTTTCTTTTTAAAAATTATTTATTTATTATGCATTTATACATCACTATATTCTTGAGGGAAACATCTTCAAAACAAGCACTTCACTCTATACTTCCTTATATAGGCAGTCTCTTCTCGAAAAGTAACAATGAAAATTGGATTAAATTCAAAATGAATTGGAATTGTGTGGGATAAAGTATACATAGACTTCTCCATTCCAGAGTATGTGTTGAATAACAGACTTTTCATCATTTCAGGTTCTCAACATACTTTACAAACATTCCAGGAGAAATGCCAGAAGCAGGATAGAGGTTTATATATACAAAATTTGTAAATCTAACCAAGTGTCACTCTTGAGAGTTTATGGAAAATTATGTCAAAATTTGATTGCCCTGAGAAGTTCATCAGTACAGTATTTCAATTTCAAGATAGCATGCTTGCCTGGATTCGGGACAATGGACAGTGTTCTCAAACTTTTCCAGTCACCAATGGAGTGAAACAAGGATGTATGCATGTTTCCATAATTTTCCCATTATGTTTCCAGCCATGTTATTAAATGCCTTTAATGAGAATAAGCATATCATAAAAGTCAGCTATCACACTGAAAGTAAGTCCTTCAGTTTGAAAAGGCTACGAGCCAAAACTAAAGTGGAGGGAATGTTGGTATAGTGATTTTTGCAGATGTGTGTGCACTCAATGCAGCCTCCAAAGGTGAGATGCAACAAAATCTAGATTGGTTCTCTGCTGCTTGTGCTAATCTAGGTCTGACAATTAACACCAAGAAAATTCCATCTAAATGTGGAACCATCTGTTCAGTAAATGGAGAAGTTTTGAGTGCTGAGGGTAAGTTAACTTACCTTGGCAAGATATTTTCCAAGGTGGTTATGTACACATTGATGATGAGGTTTACACACATATTGCCATAAAATTCAGTGTTTGGGAGACTGAAGGAAAACGAGGAAAGGTGTTAGACTGACTACCAAACTAAAGGTCTAAAAGCCATTGTGCTGACACATTGTTATGTGCTTGTGCAACCTGGACAGAATACCAGCACCATTCCAGGAAACTGAAGCACTTCCATTTGAATTGTCTGAGGAAGATTCTGATCACCAGGAAGACTGAAATAACAGACACTGAGGTTCTTTCTTAAGGACTCTACTGCAGAAGTGCAACTCTGTTGGACTGGCCACATTGTTTGAATGCCAAATGTACACTTCCTAACAAGACTATTTTATGAGAATTCGCAAGATGGTCAGAAAAAGTGATACAAGGACACTCTCAAGATCTTTCTTAATAATTTTAGAATTGATTGTATGACATGCAACTACCCAGCATGGTGTGTCCTCATCAGAGAAGGTACTGTGCTCTATGAGCAAAGCAAATTGAATTAACTCACATGAGATGCACAAAGTTAGAGAGTCCATCCCAAATGTTCATAAGTGGCAGAACATTCTGATTTTGTATTGGTCTCATCAGCCGCAGTCGGGCACACTACTTGACTCTAACATAGTAATTTCATTCTGGTCCTCTTGGACAACCAAGTCCAACAGCCACTTACTTTTACAAAAAGTACCATTATAAATATTTTGGTGTATGGTGGAGAGGCTTTCTTTCTTGCTATCTTCCTTCCTTCCTTCCTTTATCATTTTATCCTTCATATAATTTTAAATAGTTTTAGAGAATGGTCAGACCAATTTTGGTTTGAGCATAAGTGTGTTAGTGTGGTTTTCTTTCCAGTCTCTCAACCATAAATTTCATGTTGTCATATTTCCTATCTGCTAAGTATGAAGTAGAACTTCCGAGATTTTTTTTTAAATTTGTGTTTTTATTAGTAGTAATTTAAAGCACTATTTGATATGGTTGTTAATAATGTACCATCTTTTTTTAAGAACATCTGTTTATATAAGACCATTTCTCCGTTGAAAAATGGTTTTTAGTCCCGTATAATTTTACTTGTCTTTATATCTAGGATATCAAACTTCTATCAGAGATATTTGATTCAAAGACATATTTGCCAATCTTGTATTAATTTTACATTTCCAATTTCATGAAATGGAAATTATTTATTTTATCCCTTATAATTGCCTCTATTCTTTGTGTGGTTAAATTTTCATCCTTTAGACATAGCAGTATAAAAAGCCTGATCTAGTTTCCTTCTTCTTTTTTAAAAATGATATAACTTTTAATATTCAGATCACATAACAATTTTGAGTTTATTATGGAATATGATAAAGGATAGTCATCTAATATTACTTTTCAATTTTTCTATCAATTTTTGTCAAATATGGGGCTTTACCTCGGTAATTTTATCTTGAGGTTTATGATAATTATTATTCTATTCCAGTATCTATTCTATTATCTGTGATTTTTCTTTTTCTATTTTTTATCAGTACCAAATAATTTAAATTATTACTGTTTTATGACATAGTTTGAAGTCTAGAAATATTCTTTCCCTTTCATTTGTACTTTAAACAATTATTTCTAGTCTAGATTTTTTTTCTTAGTTTTACTTGTATAGCACTAAGTTTTATTGGTTTGATGTTATAGCATTAAAACTATAATTTTAGTGTTATTATTATTGTTGCTATCATTGTTGCTATATACTGATGTGCTCTGTCATGCAATTGCCCTCTCATTTTAAAGGTTTTGTTTATTTCTTTAAAGAAGTATTTTAAAATTACATTTATAATATACTTTAGCAGATTGAATCTCAGACATTTTATTATTTTTGTAGTAATTGTGAATTACTACAAGGGATTTCCTTTTCTATTATTTGATTCTAGATTTTGTTATTGCTGTATAAAAATGTATTTGATTTTTGTGCATTTATTTTTTTTCTGCTACTTTATGCTTTTTTTGATTCCCTATTGTTATCTAAATAAATCTTAGCAATTAATTATTTATTTAATTAATTGAATTAAATTAATTAAATCTTTAGCAATTAGGGACAGTTTTGCCTATTCTGTTCTTGCTTGTTTCTTTGTTTTATTGCATAGATTCTAAATCTTTGTAAAAAATGACAAGGGGAAAGGGACACCCTTGATTTACTCTTTAATTTGATGTGAAGGCTTCCAGCATTCTCTCATTGTGTATACTTGCATTTGGTTTTAGATAGATAGCTATCTTTTTTTTTTCTGCTCAAATTGCTTTTTATTATTTTATGCAAAGCTATTCATGTTTTTTTTTCAAAATCAATGAGCTTATTTAAAAAAAAATTGTAGGACTTTTACCATAAAAGATTTTTATATTTTGTCAAAGGTTTTTCTCATATTTATAACATAACCACTTAGTCTGGTATATTTTTCTTTTTAATCTGATTAATTATTTCCATTGTTTTCATAATATTAAACAATTCTTACATCCATGGTGTATATTCAATAATTTGGGAGATAAATTGCTATAGTCTTTTTTCAAGAATTATATATTATAAAACCAAAAACAGCCCAATGATCCTATTTGCTTCTGTGTGCTAGGAAAAATTAGATCCAAACTTTAGAGTCTTGAAAATTGGGGATGTAAACTTTTAGATTCAAGACACTGTTAGCCCTTTACTTCTTGTACTCTCCCCAAACAGCGTATGACTTCTTGAGAACAGGGACTCCTTTTTATTTTGGGCTTTGTTTTCCTTGTACCTAGCACCTACTAGTATCATAATAAATATTTGTTGAATGAATTTATACTTTTTTGGGCTCCAGCAGCCATCTCAACTATGGCAGTGGCTTCCACTCATTCCATTCTTATAGCTCTGGGATCCATTGAGAGCTATCTCTAAAATGACCTCTTACGAAAGATGTCAGGAGCTATAGGAAGACTTGAAGAGATTAAAAGTTCAAGAAAAGGGTGTTGTCTTTGATTCCAGTGAAGAGTGTGGCCTCTTCCTGGAAAGTGATTTAGGGATGTGTTTGTATGGTTTTGCTGTTAGCCAAACATGTGGTTCAGGCTGGGTTAATCCAGCCAAAAGATGGATTACTCCTGGACTAACCAAATGTTTGTCTGTCTATAGTGGGTCGTACTTAGGCTCCAGCAAGACTGGAATAACCCTCAGGATGCCAGACCACCGCTAGGGAATGTTTTTAGACAGCAAGTTGCTACTGGTTTCTTCTAAACCTAGGAAAAGGCAGAAAATAAGGCTTCAGAGATGTGGAAGAGTGGAAATTTCCCTGATTTAGGTATTTCTGTCAATAGGACCTTCCCCTACTCTTTACTACCACTCCCCTTCAGGCAAATTGAGAATCAAAAAGTCTAAATTTCACTCTTCCCTCTGATATTTATTATTTCTAAGACTCTAAGTAAGTTATTTAAGCTCTTTCAGCTTTAGTTTCTTCATCTATAAAATAGGAGGTTGGACCAACGGACCTCTAAGGTCCCTTTTTACATTCTAAATCCATGGTGCTCTTATTTGATCTTATCTAATCAATCTCCAAGTCCTCCTCTTCCTGCTCACAGAATGAATGTCCCTAATTCAGAGCCTTAGTACCTCACCTCTTGACTCTCTTGAATGACCTCCCTGCTCCAAGACTTTCCCTATTTTAAACAATCTTCCACTCAGCTGCTAAATTAATAGTTACTATTTCTGTTCTGGTCAGAAACTTTGAGAATCTTTTCCCTCCCAAACTGATTCCTTTATGAAGGCAAAGCAGCCCATCTTTTGCCTCAGTTCTTCTTAGGCTTTAACTACTAAATGAGTTTCCCTAGACAAACTGAGACTTGGAAAAGATTTTAGCTTTAAAAGGGCAAGGATTGCATCCTGGGTCATGCCCTGTCATCTTAAGTTATGCCTTGCCACTGAAATCAGATGTCTCTGGAGGAGAAAGTGAGACTGATAAGTTTCTATAACTCTGCCTTACTTAAATTGAATTGATTTGCAAATCAAAACATCATTTTCTTGATGTCATTGATCCTTTTCAAGAACTGGGATGAATAGTAACAACAAATTAATTTTCCTAAGGTTCAAATCCAACAAAGTCAGTCTTACTTATGAAGCTTCCATTGTTCCCTATAACTTCTAAGATACAATAAAAATAAATCTAACTCCAAACTATCTTTCCAGTTATCCACATTTCTCCTTTTTCTATATTCTACAATAGAACCAAATTGACCTACTTGTTATTTCACCTATAAGACATTTCACCAGCTAGCTCCAAACCTTTACTCAAGGTTTCTTCCAGGTCTAGAATGCTCTCCATCCACATTTGCCTCATAGAATCTCCTAATTTTTCCTCAAAGCATAGCTCAGGCACTTCTTCATCTAACAAACCTTTCCTAATCACTCTAATTTCTGCCTTCAAATACTTTGTTATTTGTTCTGTAAATATTTATCTCTGTACATCTGTGTAAAATTCCTTAGTGTCTGTACCCTTTGGTTTTGTCTTTGTAACCTTGGTGCATACCACATAGCAGACATTCAATACATTCTTGATTGAAAAAGCAGCAAATTTGCAACTGAAGGACCCAAAGTCATCTCCTGACTCTAACACTTAATAACTAGACAAATCACCTAACCTCGCTGGGCATCATTTTCCTTATCTGCACAACGAGGGACATTGATTATTAGATGACTTTTAAGGACTTTTCCAGTTCAAATTCCACAATGCATGATACTTCTAGAAGCTTAAAGCTTTAGGTAATGGTCAACTAGTCCTTGTCCTGGAACAAATAGTCCTTGTTGAAACAGTACTAATAGTGAGAATCATAAAATTTTAGAGGCAGCTAGGTGGCACAGTGAACAATGAACTGAATAGAGTCAGGAAAATTTGAGTTCAAATTTTCACCTCAAGTACTTTTTGATTGTGTGATCCTGGAGAAGTCACTTAATTTTGGTCTGCCTCAATTTCCTCATCTGTAAAATGAGGTGGAGAAAGAAGTGGAAAACCACTATAGTATCTTTGCCAAGAAAACTCCAAATGGAGTAATGGAGAAAGAGTAGGACACACTGAATGACAACAGCAACAACAAAAGTGTTCTTAATATCTCCTGGGCATGTTTTGAGGACCAAAGGAGATTAAAAAATTGTAAAGGTCTTAACTCAGAGCGTGACATAGTAAGTGCTGTTTAAATGTTAGCTGTTGTTATTATCTTGAAGGGACTTTAGAAAACATTTGATACTTTCATTTTACAGATGAGGAAGTTGAGGATTTACAAAGCTAAATTTAGTGCTTTTTCAATTCCATTCAATGAGGATTGACTTAATGTCTGTGTTATGGTAAGTACTGGAGTTATAAAGACAAAATCAAAACTGTACTTACATTGAGGAATGTTATATTCTCCTGGAGGAGCTATATTCTAGACATATGATTTGGCCAGGGTCAACAGTCAGTACATGGCATAGGAGGTGTGATTGACCCAGTCCCCTCCTACCTTCTTAATCTTTTTTATATCTTATTCTATGATTCAGGAATACTGGCCTTTTTGCCAGTAATGGCAAATAATGTCAATTAAGACATTCCATTTTTAAATTCTAAGTGTTTTCACTGGTTTTTCTCTACACCTAAAACTCTCTCTCCCCCTCACCTTTATCTCCTTGCTTTCCTGACTTCTTTTAAGAGCCCACTAAAATCTTGTTGTCCCCCAAAGGCCTTTCTTGATGCCCTAAAAAGCTAGTGACTTCTTGTATTGATTATCAACAATTTATTCTTTATCTATCTTTTTGTATATGACTTTTTATATTGTCTATTTATTCAACTGATTAATCCTTGAATTCAGGGAGTCTTTTGGGGATTTTTGTATCCCCAGTATTCATTTGATGCAGCTAGGTGATGAAGATGATAGAATAGCTGGATCTGGAGTCAGAAAGACTCGTTTTCATGAGTTCAAATTTGACTTCATACACTTATTATCTGCATGATGCAGGACAAGTCACCTAACCCTGTTTGCCTCAGTTTCTTCATCTGTAAAATGAACTGGAGAAGGAAATGGCAAACCACTCCAGTATCTCTGTCAAGAAATCCCCAAATGAGGTCACAGAGAGTCTAACCTGAATGAAAAATGATTTAAACAACAATAAATATACCGACCACCATGCTAAACACTTGTGACACAAATAGAAGAAAGTGAGACAATTGTTATTGTCAAGAAGTTTCGATTGTAATCTAAGACAATATAGAAAGGGAATCACAAAGAGATAGCTGCTGTAGTGGGAGGAGTACAAGTGTAGTGGTATGGTATGGAAAAGGACAGGAAATGAGGAAGAGGACTGGCTAGGGCAAGATAAGGCAAAAATCTAACTTTTCATAGCCCAAGATGGTCTTAAAGTTAGAACCCATGGTTTTACTGAAGGGGAATGAGGAAGTTAAAGAAGATGGCTGGAAATGGTCTTGTAAAAGAGGCAAAAAAAAAAAAAAAAAAAAGAGCAGGTTACAAAAACTTTCTTTGACAAACTTTATATGTACTTTTTTTCCTCCAGTTATTGAAAGACAGAAGCAAAAAAAAAAAAAAAAAGATGACTCTAATCCTTAGTTTATCACTAGCAGGCAGGTACAAGGAAAGCAGAGGGTCATCCTGAGAATGTGAAGGAAAGAGAGTCTAGTGACCACATTTCAGAAGGGATAATTTTCAGTTCATTCTAAAGAAGTCACTAGGGTGATAAGATGACTGGAAATTATACCATATGAAGATCAACAGAAAGCACAGGAGGGGATATTCAGCTTGGAGAAGAGAATTCTTAGAGGAAACTTGATCCTTCTTTTCAAGTATTTGAAGAATTGTCAAGTGAAACAGGGATTAACTTCTCCTTGGTCCTAGTAGGTGGAATTAGGAACAAAGGGTGGAAATAGCAGGCAAAAAGATTTATATTCAGGCACTAAGAAAAATGGAATGGACCACTTTTTGTGGATAGTGAGGGGTTTTTTTTGTTTGTTTTTTTGTTTGTTTGTTTTTGTTACCAGAGATCTTGTCATTTGTCAGAGATACTGAAAATAGAATATAATTTGGAAAAGATTTGAACTAGATAATTTCTTAATTCTTTTCAATGCTATAATTCAATAAACTTTTATTAAAAGGCCACTCTGTAAAATGTATTCTGTTAAGTTACTAGGCAAGGACAAAAAATTTAAAAGGAACTTATATTCTAGTGCATTCCACTTATGTTGTTGAGATTTCTTCCATATTTAAGATCAGTCAACTGGTCAATCAATAGGCATTTATTAAGCACTTACTCCATAGTAGGCATTGTGCCAACTGAGTGTGGAAGATATTAAAAGAAGTAAAAGAGAGGGTCTGAACTCACAGCCTCTATTCTTACAATCTCACAATCTAATAGAGACAGAAACAAGCAAACAAATCTGTGTAAACAAGTTGTATACAGGATAAAAAAATAATTAACAAAGACAAAATAAGAGGGGTTGGGAAACACTTGCTGTGGCAGGTGAGATTTTTGATTCTACAAACTGGTTAGTTTCCCAAAGACTTTTCCCTAATTTAAAACTTTTCCATAGGGCTAAAGCTAATGAAATCACTATGTAGCTTGGAGGGGAGATGGCAGAAACCAAGCTCTCCCCATCATTGTCTCCAATTCATTGATATGTTATTCTATAAGAAAACTGGATTTACTTCCACTTTATTATGATAGAAAAAAATCTGAAATAATCAATGAACCAACATTTTATTAAATACCTACTATGAACCAGGCCCTGGGGGTTAAGGACTGTGAATATAAAGAAGTAAAAAATAGAATATCATCATCCCTTGCCTGAAAGAGCTGACATTCTAAAGGAAGGAACAGTATACAAAGTATGTATATATGAGATATTTACAATGTAAATGAAAGGTAGAACAAGGGTATTGTTTCAGGTTTCATAGTCCATATAATATTAATTTTAACATTCATTCATTGATTCATTCATTAATGGAAATAATCTATTATTTTAAATATTATTATAAGATCTTGGAAGTGATTAAATTACACAGAGACTCCGAATAATACCTTAAGAAATATATATTAGTTCTGTATCCCCTCTCTCTGTGGGTCAAAGAAAAAGCCACTGAATGATCTACAATGTGTATAGGTAAATAGCACAGTGGATGGGGCATTGTGCTGGGCTAAGAATCAGGAAGACTCAAGTTCAAATCTGGCTTCAGACATTTACTAGTCACTTTATTCTATTTGGGTCAGTTTCCTCATTTAGAAAATGAGATGGAGAAGGACATGGCAAACTACTTCCATATCTTTGCCGAGAAAAGGCCAAATATAGTCACAAAGGATTGCACATGACTGAAACAACCCAATAATAACAAGAAATGTTTACGAGGTTTGCTTTGCCTTTCTCTGAAATGCAGAAACTACTATTCAGCTCCTTGCCAGAAAGCAAAACAGGTCAGAATTGGGCTTACAAGAGAGAAATTTAGTAAGGTATAAGAAGGTAGTGATGAATTGGGAACAGTCAGAACTGGGATGACTCAAGAAAGACAAATTAAAAAAAGAAAAAAACAATATGAATAAATCAAGTGAATCAGAAGAATTATGTCCTAGTTATCTAAAAGGATTTACTTAGAAACTATTATGAACCTTCTTTCTTGGCATGCAAATATGGCTCTAGTGGGTGAGGCACAAATATGGCTTCCAATTCAACTCAATAAACATTTCATTAACTGTGCCAAGCATAGGAATATGAAGACAAAATAGCCCTGTGGACTATAGTAAGGTGAGGAAAGGGACTTAAGAATTTTGTTGTCTTATCCCAAATTAAGAGGGATAAGATGGGAGGGAAGAGTCAGAGGGTTAGGTATTAGATAGTTCACTAAATTTTTGAATCTTTGCTTCATCTTCTGAAAAGAAATGTAAAAGCAAGCGTTTTCTTGCTTCAGAAGAAAGTTGTGAGGATTAATCACTATTTGCAAAGTACTTTCAGATCCACTGATGAAAGGCACTAACTACAAAGTATGTTTTCTCTATTATTAAATGCTAGAGAGATTCTGGAAAGAATTCCAATATAATATTAACTTTTTAGATACCTCCTTAAGGGATGTGAAGGGCAGCTATTATGGAGACAATAAATGATTCCTTATTAATCTGGAGGAAAGAAAGTCTATTGTGCTCACAATCTGGCCTACAATCTGTGCATCTGATAAGTGGACTAAGAGCCTTCCTTTCTTTGTTCCTAATGGAGTCAGTTTTCCCCCTTCCCCCCCCACCCGCCCCCTCAAAGGTGGTATCTATTGACTTTTGGGGCTAGTCTGTTTGCTATAACCTTTCCTGATTAGCCAAAGATTCACTGAGATGAAAACTCTCCTAGATCGCTCAGTGATAGGTTTAGGACTATTCCTATGATATAATAGCTATTACTAATAATGAGACAGAAGGAGAGGGAGAGAGAAAGAGAGAGACAGAAAGAGAGAGAGACAGAGAGAGACAGAGACAGAGATCTGGATGCATTATCTTGGACAAATCATTTATTTTGGTAGCTAAGACTAAAAACAGTTGCTGTTTCTGCACTGGTAAGAAGTTTTCTCACCAAGAGCTTCTTTATGGATGACACAACAGGTTAGAATAAGTGGAAAGGGGTGATGGTGGTAGAGGAAACCAAAGAACAGAATATTTGAAGTATTGTAAATGTCTCTTAAAAATAAAATTGTTTTTTATTTATGTGACTCACAACTGGTCTTTTTTATGGGTTTCTGTTGAATATTTATAGAAATAAGTTACCACTTCCTGTGACAAGGAAAGAAGCTGGACACTTTTCCACTCCTCTGTTTTTTGCTTTCTCTCTCTTTTTTTTTCCCACTCTGAGTATCACTCAAAGAGAATTTAGTTAGGATTGCTGTGGCCTTCCGGAACAATGAACTGATAGATCTATCAGAACTCTCCAAGGTTCTGATACTATATCCAAATGGTCACAGTAGTTGGAGAGATGATTTAGAGAAGCTCTCTCTGTGTTTGGAATAATAAATTGAAGAAAGCATACAAATAATAAAAGGAATAAATCTCAAAAACTCACTTTGTGATCTTTAGTAGACCCTAGATGGCTATCAGGTAAACTAGGAGAGTTTGCCTCTAAAGGTACATCCTCAACAATAAGTAATATTCAATATTCAGCCTCAAATTTGTCCACTAACAAAATTATATTTCCTGCTTAAGGAAAATTAACTTGGAAAGAGGGAAAATGTGGTTCCATAAACAAATGTAGATAATAGTGAAAGGGACTGGAAAAATAGAAGAAAAGTAGGCAGATTTGTTAGGATTTCTAAAATAAACTATTTTCATCCTTGATAACTATGGTTTTTCAATACTTTTTCCCCTAACATAAATAAGTAAAAATAGTAGGACTAATAAAGGAAATATGAGAAGAACAACTGTGCCATATGGGAAAAAACTCAGAAGAAACCCATGATGAAGATAACATAATTCTAAAAACATTTTGGGATTGATTTTTAAAGAATCTGAAAGCAGGTACGATACCAAACAAATGAGGAAAAAATAGAAACTGTATTATTTCCAAGAAATAAATAAGCTAAAGGATAAAGACTTTACAGACCATATATCTTACTTTTAAAAAAATTATTATAAACAATTCCAGATTATCCATCCCCTTATTAAGATGTTTCTTATAACAAAGTAAAACTAACACAATTATTAATTAATAAAACGAATAACTAGTAATCTTATCTAAAAGAACACACATTACAAATCTATAGTACCTTTCTATTTAAAAACAATTAAAAAATGTTTTCTTTCCCTCCTATCCCCACTCCATTAAAAATATTCGAAAAGAAAAATATTCCTTGGAACAAATAAATACAAATAAAACAAACCCCGTCAGTGGTTTGTATGCACTGTTTTTTATTTGTGTGACATTCCATATCCCCCCACATACATTTTTGCAGCATAAACTATCACTTCTCTCACAAATGCTATATAAATTATATAATCTGTATAAATATATTATATATTCTATATAAATGCTATATAAATTATATATTCTGCTATTATAAATTGTTCTAGTTCTACTCATTTCCTCCATCACCAATGTTTAAAAGTCCTCAAATTGGTATTTTTATAATATTGAAGTTATAGTATAAATCGTTCTGATTCTGTTCATTTCACTTCACATAAGTTCATATAAGTCTTTTTGTGCCTCTTTGAAATAATTTCTACTTTTTTACAGCACAAATGTACTCTGTTGCATTACTCTATCACATCTTATTAATTTATGTGCCTGTTTTCCACAGATCCACCCCCATATTTATTTTTCCTTTTTTGGGATCGTCTTTGTGAATTTGATGGATGTGATGCCAAATCTCAGAATTATTTAAATTTTTATTTGTCTAATTAGTGGTGAATAGGAGCATATTTTCATATGGCTATAAATAGCCTGGATTTCTTCTCTTGTGAACTGCCTTAGAAATGGGAAATGGCTGTTTCTTTTAAATTTGAATCATTTCCTTATGTGAGATGATTCAGGCCAGTTCTACTGGTCTTGTGATGAAGAAAGCCATCTGCACCCAGAGAGAGAACAGTGGGAACTGAATGTGGACCATAATATAATATTTTCACTCTTTTTGTTGTTTGCTTGCATTTTGTTTTCTTTCACATTTTTTTTCCATTTTGATCTGATTTTTCTTGCAGCATGATATTTGTGGAAATATATATAGAAGAATTTCACATATTTAATGTATATTGGATCATTTGTTTTCTAGGGGAGGAGTGGGTGGAAGGGAGGGAAAAAATTAGAACACAAGATTCTGTAAGTGTAAATGTGGGAAATTATCCATGTATATATTTTGAAAATAAAACTTTAATTAAAAAAATAAAGAATAGTCAAAGAAAAAAAAAAGATTTACCCTCTGAATCTTAGCTTTATTTGTGAAGAAGCTTTCATTTATATAACCAGAAGTATCCATTTTATCTTCTGTGATGCTCTTTCTTATTTGGTCATGAACTTTTCTTCTTATGATATCCATATATATCATAAGTAATTTTTCCACATGTCTCTAACTAATTTATGTTTTAAATCATACACCTATTTGGAGGTAAATTTTAGGTGTGAGGTATTATTTTAAATCTAATTTCTTCCAACTGCTGTTCAATTTTTCTAGAAGTTTTTATGAAATAATGAGGTCTTATCCCTATGGCTAAGGAATCTGTGTTTATCAAATTCTGAACTACTAAATATAGTTACTTTAGTATGTTGCAGACCTAATCCATTGATGAATCTTTTTTTTTTTTTTTTTTGAGGCAACTGCAGCTAAATGACTTGCCCAGGGTCACATAACTAGGAAGTATTAAATGTCTGAGGCCAGATTTGAACTCAGGTCCTCCTGACTTCAAGACTGGTGGTCTATCCACTGCACCACCTAGCTGCCCCATCAATGTTTTTTTAAATGATTCTTAATTATTTTTATAATTAGAACTTTGTAGCATAGTTTGGAGAGCTGGCACTGGTAGGCACTCTTTACTCATTTCTGTTCGTTATTCTTCAAGAGATTCTTAATTTTTTCCCCTCTGCATGAATTTTGTTATTATTTTTCTCATTCTACAAATAATCAATAATCAATAATCATTTATTAAATACACACTATGGGCCGCACTGTGCTAAGAAATGGGAATACAAATACAAAGAAATATGCTCCTCACCTCTCAAGTTGCTTAACATCAAAAGCATTCCTTGGTAGTTTGATTGGTATGAAATTTATATGAAAGTTATAGCATAGTCATTTTTATCATATTAACTATTATATTAATCTTTTCAATTACTTAACATCTTTCATTTTTGTGAATGTTATTTGTAGATGTTTTTATATAGTTCTTGTATATATCTTACTAGATAAACTCTAATATTTTATACATTCTGCTGTAATTTTTAAAAGAATTTTTCTAACATATTTTATGCATTCTGTAGCAATTTTAAATAGAATTTATCTCAAGTTTTTTATCCATCCTGAAGTAATTTTAAATGGAATTTCTCTTTCTAGATCCTCTTTCCTGGTTTTATTGACATACAGAATTGCTGATGATTTATGTGTATTTATTTTATATCTTGAAAGTTTGCTGATCCCAGACATGAAGAAACTAATCCCTGACCTTAAAGAATTTTTATTCTGCTAGAGGTGATAGGGTGGATAATAAACAATGTGAGAAATAAATAAGCATTTATTAAGTGCCTATTATATTCCAGGTAAAGACAAAAGGGGAAAAATACTTTATTAAATAAATGTCTGAATTAGACATTAGAATTAGAATTAGAATTAGAAGTCCCTAGAAGATTGCCCTTATGTGAGATTTGTGTTACCTGGCAACTTGTCAAATTGTGGAATAGAAGTTGGCACTTAGTGGGATAGGAGAGTACAGTCTGGCACTTAAGAAAAATTTATTTTAATGATGTTAATAGATGGATGAATGAGTGAATAAATAAATGAATGATAGAATACTACTTATCAAGTATTCACTAGATGCTAGGCCAGGTACTATTCTACACAGTAGGGATACAAAAATAAAAATCAAGACAGTCCCTGCTCTCAAGAAGCTTATTATCTCCTGATAGTAGAAGATAACAAATAGAGGAATGATAGTCATGAAGAGATATTTGGACAGAGAAATCATAGGGATATTGACTGGAATTGATTTGACATTTCTTTTCTTGGAATTATGGTGTTGTTTTTATCACTATTCCTATAGCAAGACATAAAGTATATATAGGGGAGATTAATCCCACCTTTACACAATTATTTCTGGCTTCTTGCCTTTAGAAAACTTACATTCTTAAGGAATACATATAGAGTAATGGTGGACAGAGAAAAAAGGCTAAGAATCACATTGATGGCAAATATATATATATATATATATATATATATATATATATATATATATATATATATATATTAGAAGGTTTAGAAGACTAGGTGGGATATAAATGTAAACTATTTTGCACTCATGTAGTCACAAATCAAGAAATCTGGGTCTCAAAAATGAATGAATGCTATTATTATTTTTAATAAGATGGGGAGGCATCGCTGGATAATAGTTCATCTGAAAAATATCTGCCTGATGTTGAATAATAAACTTAATATGAATTGACAATGCGATATGGCTGCCCTCTCCTCCCACCCCTCCCCATAAAAAAATCTAATTTTATCTTCAGTTATATCAAAGGTACCATAGTTTCCAGGTCTGGTAAAAGAATATGATTTAATGGATAGAATGATAAACTTAGAAACAAGAAGATATGGGTTCAAATCTTTCCTCTGATACTAGTCATGTGACTGTGGACAAATTACTTCATCTTTCTGAGTGTCAGTTTCTTTATCTGTAAAATGGCGTTATTGGGTTCAATTTTTATGGTCTCTTCTAGCTCGGAATTTATTATTTTATATTAGTCTCAAGTTGCTCCATCCTAGTCAGACCAATTGTTTTAGTTATCTTCATCTCTAGGCATCCCATTTTTGTGAAGGAGTAAAGAAACACATAAGAAAGGATCAGTTGAAAGATTGTAGGATGTTTAGCCTAAGGAAGACTTCAAAGAGAAGATGACAACCCCTTTTTAAGTACTAAAAGTGGGATCATGTGGGAGAAGCACAAGGCTTTTTTAAAGACCTAGAAAAAATGAGAGAAAGGTTAATTTAGTTTTGGTGACAGGGGGAAAATTTTTTTAACAACTGGATTGGTTAAAGTATGGAATGGGCTTCTTGGAGAGGTAATGAGTTCTCCTCAGTAAGGTCTCTAGGGAAAAATCACAAGACCCCCTGTGGGTAGATGTAGAAAGAATTCTTATTTGGGTTTTTTGGATTGGAGAATGAGGTCTCAGAGAGAGACTCTTAGAGTCTGTGATTGGCTCATTCTCACTATTGCTTTAGTTTTTAAAACTGTTCAAGTTACAGAAAACAATGGAAAGAATAGAATGAATATTTCAAGGATACATTTCAGAGACATGAGAAAGCTAAGTAAATGCTTCTGAAATAAAATGCCTTAAGATGTCTCAATATCTGAAGCTTCTGCTGGTAATGAGGTCCTGAATGGTGGGTGTGTTGGGCAGACAGAAAATGAAGAATTCTGAGGCAGGCAGGAAGAAGGCTCCATAACTGAGATCAGCAGTTCCATGGTCCCACCCTCTGCTGGCAATCCAGTTAGAAATTCAAATTATGTCAAGTCCTTGAAGCTAAATTTTCCTTACAAAATTACTTATGAGCCATGGTTTTGCTACTGAACTCTACTATGCTTCTCAACCGCACTTCTCCTATACCTATAAGCTAATTCTCTTAGGGGGCGAAATCCCTTTCAGGATTTAGCTAAAGATCTGAGAACATGCCCCAAACTCATAGGGTACTCCTTTTTTACTGCTACCCTTTCTACTGGGTAATATAGTGAGTTCCACTGAGGAACTTGTCCTTCATATGCTCTCCCACTCTATTTCTAGAGTATCCCATCATTTTGTGTATAACCTCTTCCCTAAATAAACCTGTCTTTTGCCAAAGAGAATGGCCATTGTGAATTCTTCACATGACTGAACTCCAGCTTCTGGTGCTTCTCTCTGCTAAAGCACATCATTTGGTGCCTAAATGATATCATTTGGGGTTACATCAGCCATATCACTGGGACTACGGAAAGCATGGAAATGGACAGATATCCCTACTTCTAAAGAGAATGAAAAGAGATTGATTTGTGCTTCTGGGTCAGCAGGATTTCAACTTCGTTTAACATTTTTATTGACATTGGATTTTTCAAGCCATTGGCAATTTCTGTCACTTCCAAGAGCCAAAATACTCTAGATCTTTGCAGGCATAACCTTCAGAACAAGAAGGGTTCCCCTAGCAACTGGAAACATGTAAAAACCCAACTATTCGAGTTTTCCTTCACTGTTAATGGGCCTTTCAGGAAGGAATTGGCCAACACTTTAAATTAAGGGTCTTTAAATGCAGATTTTTATTCGCATTTAATAAGGCAGTTTTGTATGTTAATTAAATACCAAATGAGTATTAAAAATCACATATTCAGATGCACTAAAGCTGCCAGAGTTCTGAGCCACTTGCATGGTTGTTAATCCTTAATATAATGAGAATAATAATGGAATGCAAAGAATGATCTATTCCTTTCAAACCTGCCACCCTCCCCTTTATTCTGTGTGCTAGATAGAATGAATCATTCTGAGAGTGGGTCAGATATGGTGGTGTGATTGTGATTCTGTCAGAACAAATCCATTCTTTCCACCTGTGATGATGGGAACAATTTCGGTTCATACCTAGTAAATATCTATATTTGTATAATAAAACCCATTGGACAGCTGCACTGAATATAGTTCACTACAATTCTGTCTACATCAATCATTCCACACTTAATAATTTTCTATTGTATACCAAACACTTCGATAGACATTGAGGATATAAAGATAAAAACAGAAAAAAAAGGAATCTTGTCCTCAAGGAGCTTACTTCCATTGGGAGAAATAACAGGTGCATTTATAATAATTAGGAAATGTAAGGAAGATAATGAAGAGAGGGGCACTACCAGGTGGGATCATCAATAAAAGTCTGTGTGTGTATATGTGTGTATGTTTACGCATCATTCTGTATGTATGAAAAGACACATAAGGCAAACTTCAAAGGCTTCTAGGGATTTTAAGGGTAGCTAGATGGTGCAGGGGATAGAACACTGCACTTGGGATCAGAAAAGACTGATTTTTTTAATGAGTTCAAATTCAGCCTCAGACACTTACTAGTTATGTGATCTTGGGCAAGCCACTTAAGCTTGTTTGCCTGAGTTTCTTCAATTGTAAAATGAGTTGGAGAAGGAAATGGCAAACCACTCCAGTGACTTTGCCAATCAAACTCCAAATGAGGTCACAAAGAATCACAAGTAATTCTAAAACTTAAAGGTAGGTAAAGAAGAATGACAAGTGGGTTGTACTTACCAAGATATAGGCCATTAGTAGTTCACTTCAGTCTATAAATAATTGTGGTTTCCTGATTATGCTAAGTTAGCCAACAGTGACTTGCTCAGAGTTTTTGGTTTTTTTCCAGAACTGTTCAGGATTTTAGATTTGTAACAACTTTTTATAGACTTGGAATATTATTTCCTAACGTGTTTTAAGTCAAGTTTTACTAAGATGTCAATTTATTTTTATTTTTATTGACACATCAAATGTGGGATAGATTTCTTCATGTTAGTAATTTGCTAATATGGAGTTTTCCATGCTAGTAGTAGTAGTATCAGACCACTAGATCATAATGTTGAGCCACATTGTCCTATCTCAGTTTCCCTAAATTGTCCTATCTCAGTTTCCCTGAATTGTCCTGCCTCAGTTTCCTTAATTGTCCTGGCTCAATTTCCCTAATTGTTCTGCCTCAATGCCCTTGGTTGCAATCCCCCTTTTCTGCTCATTAGAACTGAGATAATTAGGGCTGTGGAGATCTGGCATTTCAAAAGATAAAACTCCAGATGTCCTATCTCAGATACCTAATTGGTATCTCTAAGTTTCAGACTTCCTGGCTCCTGAGAAATTATTTTTTAAAATTTGCCTTCTTAACTCCCAATTTGGAAGAATTTATGGTCCTACCCCCAACCTGTCAGAACTGGATTGATGGTCCCTGCCTGGAGAGTCCTGCTCACTAGAGTTTGGACTCTACCCCAACTTTGTCTACCTGAGCTTAGAGTCATATGTATATGTCACTGAGAACTCACATTCACTGCTGGATGCTTTGCATATCAGCCCTGAGGAAAACATGCCCCCAGCATAATCTCTCCCTCTCAGAAATCCAAATAAAATATTAAAAACTCTCTAATCTCTATCTTGCCTCAGCCTTACAATAAAGCTCTTGAAGACAGATACTATTTTCATTTTTAAAAAATTGTCTTCATATTCCAATACCTAGCACTTAACTATATTGTTATTCAATTATTTCAGTCATATCTGACCCTTTGTAATCCCATTTGGGATTTTCTTGGCAAAGATACTAGACTGGTTTGCCATTTCCTTCTCCAGTTTATTTTATAGATGAGGAAACTGAGGCAAACAATTAAGTAACTTATCCAAAATTACAGAGCTAGTAATTGTCTGAGGCTAGATTGGAACTCAGGAAGATAAGATGAGTGTTCCTGATTCCAAGCCCAATGCTCTATACATTTCACTACCTAACTGCTCTCTAGTACATAGTCGGTACTTAGTAAATATCTATTCAACTGAATTCAGGTAGGTAAAGCACAGAATCCTGAATTATAGCATTAGCAAAAGGCATAGGGGGTAATTGAATTCTTGAGGTTATGGAAATCTAGTAGGTTGTCTACCAAAATGAAAACTAGAGATATCAGATTTCATTATCATTACTCCTATAAATTAGTTGTGTGGCTTCCATAGAGTTCCTTGTTTTTTCTGTGGTTTCCATCTACTTCTAGTACTCTGAAGATGATAATACTGTGGAGAAAGAGGAGGGAAAGAATGTGAGGGAGTTGATATTGGGAAAGGATAGATAACCTATGAGAATGTAGTTAAGTTCTCTAAAACAGTGCTTTTTCCCCCAAGAGGAAAGGTTGTATAGTTACAAAGTATAATTTATCTGGTTTTTTTTTTAATATAAACGTGCTTGGATTGTGTGTGTGTATATGCATGTGTATATGTGTGAGTACTTTTATACCATTCTGGCATCTATTTGGAATCTCTCATCATGAAAAGCTTTTCAGTTTTCCTTTTAAAACTGCAATGTATGTGTTTTATTAAAAATAACTATAAACAAGAATTTTTAAAATAATTTATTTTATAGCAGTAGTTCTTATTAGTCCAAGGAAATAGTATCATCTCACAATTCACCTAGAAAAAGTATAGAGAAAAATAAATGGTTGAATCAACCAGAACACTGCTTATTCATTCAGAATAAAACTGGTGTCTCCAAAGTAAACAGTGATAGTACTTGGTTCCCAGGTCACCTGGTAGAAAGTAGGGATGCATTTCTAAAAGTGATAAAGTTGGTATTTCCCATCTGCTATACCTCAAACATTGTGCTTCTCCTACCAACCACAAATATAAGTGCTATGCTAACATTTGGCCATCTGGATCTCTCATTATGCACTGTTTTTGTGATTGGGGGTTCGGAGTTGGTCTTTGTTTTATATAAATATATATACATATATATGTATATGTATCTATGCATATAAGTATGTATACATCTATGTATGTATAGATTATATATATATGTATGTATGTATGTATATATATATATATATATATATATATATATATATATATATATATATATATTTGTGTGTCTGGTTTATAATCAAAAGAATGTTAATATTAACATTTTTAGAAAAATCATGAAAACTGGAAACCTAGTTTTCTTATTTTTTGTTAATATTTCAAGTATTGTATATATGTATATGTACTGTGTCAAATGTTGTCCTCTAATGTGGGATTAGGAAGGAGAGAGAAAGTCAACTTGCCACTCAAAATGTAATTTTAAAATAATTTTTAGATGGAAAAAAGATATTTAAAATATTTATTATAATGATTTTCTTTTTCTTTCTAGATATGAATACCTTCTTTCCCCTAGGTCCTTCCTTTAAAAAAAAAATAAAAAGCTAATAGTTCCTCAACTTTACCTTTTTTTAGTAAGATCATTGGTAGAAATACAGCAAAAAGCAATAATCTTGAAGAAATACAACATTTTAAATCACAGATCTAATTTTACTTACAATGTTTACTTGTTCTCTATCGGACTTTTTTTCAGGAAGCCAAATGTCTTTCTTTACCCTAGATTACAAGATTTAAAGCAATGAGGAATTTTAGTGATTAATATCACTAATTTTAAGAAATTTAAAACTTTGACTGAGAAAAGTTAAATGAATCTGTCAAGATCACATAAATGGTAAGTATAAGAAAAAGGATTTGAACTCAAATTCTCCCAGTGCAAACCTGATATTCTTTCTACTACAAACACTATGCTGCCTCCTATAAGGTTATAAAAGTATTAGATTCTTGGTCCTCTGTCTCTACATATCTGATACTTGTTTCAGATAAATCATGATTTATGTAAGGTCCTTATTAATTTATAACCTTTTTGAATACCATTCTGAACTTTCCCTTTTAGAAAATTCATGATATTATTCTGAATTATTAATAAGTTGATAATTCCTGCCATTATCTATTTCCATATATTCTGATTTATACTATCAAGCCTGAATTTTGCATCTAAGTGTTTAGCACAATGCCAGTGGATCCCATTAGTCATTACTGAAAGCTTAAATTCTACTGCTTTTGCTAATTATTAATTTCTAAGAGGACTAACAGATAAGGTATTAGGCTTTGGTTTCTTTCTAGATCCTATCAGTTTTGCAACAATCTCCTTCTTTTCTCAAACTAGTTTGTTATTTAGAATTATTGGGCTCTATTGCCTGGCTGCTGTATTCCAACTGCAGAGTAGATTGTATTTCAGAGAGATGTGATCAGTTTTATTCCTCTAAGTGTTGCATACTTGGATAATAAAAGAATAAAAGATGCTTTTGAAACCAAAGCTATCATTACTTCTTCAAGAGCAGTTAATTGACAGGAAGTAGCCCTTAGATCCTTAAACTATAGGCAAACTATACTGCAGCATTCCCTTGATATACCTCTCTACTAACCCCATCAAGAAAGGAAACAAAGTTAGGCTGGCATGAGTTGCTCTTGATGAAGATATGTTGACTTTTTGTGATCACTACATCCTTTTCTAGATTTACATTAGTCATCTCTTTTAAAATATGTTTTGTTTTTCTATTAATAACTATCAAATGATTAACTTATGGTTTTTAAGATCTCTTCTGTCCCCCCTTCCTTTTTTTTGGGGGGGGGGGGAATCAAGACATTTATCCTTTTCTAATACTGTGAGTGCTCTTCCCATTTAGTGTACAGAAATCATTCTTGCCAGCTTTCCCAAAAACCTTAAAATGTAATTCATTTGAATCAGTTGACTCAAACTCATCAAAAGTAATGAAGTACTACCTAACTTCTTATTTAATATATCTCCTTTCTATTAATCATTTTTGTTCCATCCTTTAATTCCCTTAGTAAAGAAAACAGAAACAAAAGTAAGTTGAGTAACCAGATCTCTTCTCCACTCCTCTCCACCTACCCTTTCTTTAATCTTCCTCCTGTTCCAATATAGCAACATAAACAACCATGTAGCTTTCCTTTTCCAGGCTTGGTTTATTCTGAATTTTAACATTCTAATCACTATTCTTTTTTTTTTTCTTTTCTTTTCTTTTTTATTTTTTTAATTATTATATATTTTTTTATAATATTATCCCTTGTATTCATTTTTCCAAATTATCCCCCCCCTCCCTCTACTCCCTCCCCCCGATGACAGGCAGTCCCATACATTTTACATGTGTTACAATATAACCTAGATACAATATATGTGTGTAAATACCATTTTCTTGTTTCACAATAAGCATCTAATGACTATTCTTAAAAGAATGTGTTATACTTTTATATTAATCACCGTTTCTGATGCTTACTTCCATCTTCTGTACACACACACATATACACACACACACACACATACACAAACTCACACATACATCCACACACATACATATATGCATAAATTCTCTGCCCATCTACCTCAGTTTCTTTCCTTGACTTAGTCATTCTGTCCACATTAATTCATTGGTAGGATCCCAAAATATAATGCCAGACTGGTTCAAGCCAGGATCATGTGGTCTGCTAAGCCTATAAAAGCAACTGACCTCTTCCAAAATGATCTTTTGTAGAATGATCAGGGGAGTCACTAGTCAATTTGACAGCTTTTGGGGATGTACTGTTAAGACTAAGGAAAGTGGCTCTTGTCTGCAGGCACAAAAAGCTACCCCATGCACACCTTCTTACACTATTAATCAAGTTTTTAAATGGACAGACAAGTGGTTATCAAAACATTCATTTAGTACATTGGATCTTCCTCTTTCACTGTTTAAACCTGGAAGAAACCTTAGAGATCATCTCATCTATATTTTTCACGTTACAGATAAGGAAACTGAGCCTCAGAGACATTTGATTCTTTGACCGACCAAAATTGAATCCTTTGATGCTAAAGCCCAAGCTTGTTGGAACAAGCAAGGCTCTCAGTATAAGTCAATGTGAAAAGAGGAATTCATCTGTGCTTGAGTTCATAGATTACTTTGAAAAGCTGTCTAAGTTTGAAACTGGAACTTGATGATGAGAAAGAGGATGTGGCTGGATAAAAAGTGACAATTAGGTAATTGCTAATGTGGAGACTAGGCATTCTACACGTCCACATTCCACAATATAGCTTCGAAGTAGTTCTTGGTTTACATCCCTGGGAGAACTGGGTACCTTTGCCCATTCAGTGATGATATGTTGCTTAACTCTAATTCTGTATGTATACTACACTAATCTTGCTTACCTTTGCTGGTGATTTTTAAAAAACAGAAAAGTAAGGTCGAATTCACTTGAATTCCCAAAAAAAGAGGTTTGTATCAATTATGCAGTAGAATTCTACTATAGAGTTTTTATAGTAGAAAAGGTTTTTTTTGTTTGTTTGTTTTTTTGGTGAATAGCTTATAAGCCATCCCTAGTTCCACTTTTGTTTTACAATGTTCTTTTTGAAATTGATTTTTTAAAAATGAATCCAAAAGAGCCTTGTGGAGGTTCACAGAAATATTCTGAAATCCTATTCTTTAGTAAATGAGCCACTCTCATTTCTTAACATACAGGATTTAGAGCAGGAAGGGACTTCTAGTTTTTGGAATTTGGAGTTCAAATCCAGACTTAGATACTAGTTGTATGAACCTAAGAAATTTATCTCATTTTCCTCATGGAAGTAATAATAGCATTTACCTTCTAAGGTTGTTTTAAGGATCAAATGAAATGATAATTGTAAAATGCTACATAGTAAGTACCCTATGAATGTTAGTTATTATTATCATAATGCTCAGTGGATAGAGTTCCAGGCCTGGAGTCAGGTTTTAAATCTGGCCTCAAATATTTTACTAGCTACTGTGACCTTGAGCCAGTCATTTAATTCTGTTTACCTCAATTTCCTCATCAGTAAAATGACCTGGAGAAAGAAATGGCAATCTCGCCTGTGTCTTTACTAAGACACGACTCTAAATGGATATTAAGTCAATCATGACTGAAACTCTAATCAGTAATTATTATTTAATCCAATTTCCTATTTTACAGATATGGGAAATGAAGATGAGAACTGCCCATTTCTAGGGTTTACATATATATATATATACATATGTAAGATTTGAAATTGGGTCCATCTTCATTTTACTGTACCTTTCTCTGCTATTCCTAATTTTAAGCTTCCCTATAATCAGATCTAGCTTGTTTCAGTTTAAAAATAAAATAAAATAAAGCAAAAGTTTTAGACTCATGATGTATGAGAAGAGAAAAATAGAATGTTGTCATAAGAAGAGACAAGATTTGAGCTAGAAAACCTGGGCTCTCCATCTTTGTCATTTATTGTATGTTAATTTTGGGCAAATTAAGGTCTCTGAACTTCAATTTCCCTTTTGATCTTTCAAATTACCCCTAAGGTTTATTTTAACTTTGCTCCTATGATCTGTAATAACAAAACAAGTTTCATAACATATTGAAGAAAATGAGGCTGCAAAGTCTGGGCAGGAGGTTGGAGAAAAGCTGGAAATTAATTTGCAAGGCAGAGTTCATTCAAATTATTGTAGGCTAATCATTTGCCTTCTCTAAGGCTCTCTGCCATTTAGGTGTAATGGTCGAGGTCACTGAGTGTGTGGCTCAATTATGCCTGCCTCATCTGAAATAAATAAGATGCTATACCCTGATACATTAACCAGGTGAGAATAGGTCTCCGTGATTAAGACTTTAGACTAAGTGATAAGAATCTCACAGGGTGTCATTGGATGAACTGAAGTAACATTGCACAGGAAATGTTTTCAGATTGGCTAAAGAAACCTGGTTGTCTATAATAGAACCGGTTCTAGAATGACCTCTCCTTGCTCTGAAGTTGTTCTGAATTTGGCTCTACATTTCATAAACAACCCAAGAAAGTGCCCAGGTTTCCTCAGTCACTTGAAACACATTCCCTGAGCAACACTGTTTCAGTTAATCCAATGGCTTTTTAATGATTTTGGGCATTAGTCTTTTGTCTCCAGGTTAAGGCATGGAGGAGGGGCTGGCCTTAATATCTTATCTCTTATTTTAAATGAGATGAGCATATTCATACACCCATTCCATGACTCCTATCTTTATACTGATAGGCTTTCCCCCTCCTTTCTAAGTATAAACAAACTGGCACGTGATACTTTGAAGATGAGTTCTCTAGTGATATAGAAGGACAAGCAGGTGGTACAGTGGATAGAGTGCCAGGCTTAGAGGAAGAACGATTTATCTTCCCTAGTTCAAATCCAACCTCAGACACCTACTAGCTGTGTAACCCTGAGCAAATCACTTAATCTTGTTTGCCTCAGTTTCCTCAGCTATAAAATGAGTTGGAGAAGGAAATGGCAAACCAAGAAAATCCCAAACAGGGTCACAAAGAGTTAGACATGAATGAACAGCAGCAACAAAATGTCTAAGACATCCTAGGAAGGGAATGATTTGCATTATATTATCTTCTACTTTTCAATGACCTGGAGCATTTTTTCCTGTTTTTCTCCAAACACTGACTTCTCCATTCCCAAGGCCATTGTGAAGCCCCTTTGCTGCTGTTTCCTCAGTGGGTGGTGATCTCATCTTTGGCATTTTACTGATGGAGATTTCACACTGAGTTACTGTTTTGATATATGCAAGCCTTACTCATTAGAAATAAATACATTGTTCTCCAGAAACTGAAGAGCCAAAGATCAGGAGTTTTGACCACTAAAGAATATAAAGATGTAACTTCCCTCCTGGGGAAATGAGTCCTTGCAGTTAGTCCAGAAGTGAAAGCAGAAGTCAGTCAAGGATATATGGAGATAGAAGAATAGACCCTAACTCTTATCTCAAAGAAACCAGACCCAATCCTGAGAGCTCCCATTCAGCATGGAAAATGATAGGACCATCTATCTTAATGTAATTTTCTCATACAGCACACCTACATATGGGACAAACATATACATTGGTGCTTACTACTGGTATGACTTTGAGCAAGTCGTTCTAACTTCTGAGTCTCAGTTTCCTCAACAGTGGAATGAAAGGATTAATCTGAATGGTGTGCCAGGTCCCTGTGAAGTTCCAGATCTTTGATCCAAGAATCACATGCAGTTGGGATTTGCAAAGGATAGAGATGATACCCAAAAAACAAAAACAAAAAAACCAATCCACCTAAAAGGAAAACTCATAATCTTAATTCTTTGCCTCTCTTTGAGATGCCTCTGTCCTGATATCCACTGTCCTGTATCTACTAATTGCACACTTGGACAACCAACCCAATTGTTCTGGGAATAGTTTCTTCAGCTATAAAGTTAGGGGTTTGAACTAGAAGGTCTTTAAGGCTTTCTCCAGTTCTAAATCCCACGGTCCCAAAACACTTCTGAAAGAAGATCTCAACTGAGGATTATTAAGAATCAGATTGGACCCAAAGTACCTACTGAGGTCCAGACTGGAGAAATGTGTTCCATGGCTGTCACTTTGGAAGGGAATGAAAGAAACATTTATTAAGTACCTAGGCAAATATTATACATATTATATCATTTAATCCTATCCCTTTCTGTAGGACCTTCTTTTGAGCCTTTAGTTCTTACAGGTCATTGCACCACCCTAAGCAGAAAATCCATAAAGCAAAAGAGATTCTAAGCAAGATTCTAGCTTCAGAGGGCCTTCCCTAGGCTGAAGTAAATACAAAGACATAAGGCAGTAGGAAAAATTAGGCCTTGGATTCTAACAACAGTACATGTAGAGTGTCCCAAAAGTCTTAAATTTAACAGCTTAAAGCCACACTAAGATTTTTGCAACATCCCCACACAATATTCTGCACCCAGAGACCCCCCCACCTCAGCAGTGAAGGGAAGACACATTTTCTCAACTGTTCTCCAGGCCAGACTTGGGTATTATAATTACATATCTGCATAATGTTCTGAGCAAATGTAACAGGAGTCCCCCCAAGTATAGTAGTTTCGTTATGATGAGAGTGCCTACAGACACTATTTGCATGCACCACTGCCATTAAGGCCTTGCTATAAATTACTGGATAAAGGTTAATAGTGTTGAGCTGTATGCTAGGGAGGGCCTTACTCACAAAATTGCCTCATTTATTAACAGATGATGATAGAAATAAACATTGGAGAGAACAAGGGGTGTGTAAAGGATAAAAGAGCAAAGTTCTTTGAATATCGCAGGAAGCCCATATCAATATGACCTTAGAAACATTAGGGCAGCCATGCTAATTTCTAGCGTGCACTTTTACCCGCCAGAAAATTAGCCTTTGTTTCCTATTACCCTTTCATGGTGTAGTTGGTAAAAACTGTCAATTAAAAAGTACTGAGGCAGCTTGAACAGTTTTCCATTTGCACTGACAGCCTTGAAGGGATGAGAGCTTCATTCAAAGATAGTTGGACAATATTCTCTTCCTAAAAATAACAAGAATAACTAGCATTTAGTCAGTGCTTCAAGATTTGCAAAGCATTTTACAAATATTACTTCAATGGATACTCATAACAACAATAGGAATAGGGTGTTATTATTATCCTCATTTTACAGATAAAGAAACTGAGGCAGACAGAGATTAAAGGTCACATTCTTAGATTTTTAAAAAGCAATTTTACTTGCCCTTTGTATACCCAAATGGATCCTAAAGCTAGGAAGTGAGTTTGCATTTACACGAAGTCACAAAATCAATCAACAAGCTTTAAGTGCTTAATTAAGATCAGGCACTGATCTGGGAACTAAAATCACAGAATTTGAAAAGAGATATCTTGGTGCTGTAGAGCATCAAGCACTAATAGAAACGGCCACTAAACAACATATAAGGATCCCCCTATAGATTGCATATTGACTTAGAAAACTACACATTAACTGCTTTGTTTCATTGTATTTTTATCTATTTTGTTAAATATTGCCCAGTTACATCTTAATCTGGGTTGGCAGGCTATGTACTATAGGAGAAAAAAATGCTGGACCTGAAGTCAAGAAGATGGGAATAGGAATTCTACCTAAAATACTCACTAACTGTGTGACCTGAACAAATGACTTAGTTACTCTCAGCTCACCCAAACCACTCTCAAGGAACTGTGGTACCCTAATGAGATGTTCTACATAAAATGTCTTTTGCTGTTGGTGCTCAGTTCTTTCAAGATGCCTGACTCTTCATGGCCCCATTTGGGGTTTTCTTGACAGATAGTGGAGGGTTTGCTGTTTCATCAAATATCGTACAAATATTAGCAATGATGAAGAAAATGACAGATTTCAGGATCCATCTAGTTCAATTTGTGAATTCCCTTTATAACATATCTGACAAATGGCCATCCAACCTTTACCCAAAAACCCTTTGATAGGGGGCAACCAACCACCTAAAGTAATCCATTCCACTCTTATATTTGAGTTTTACTTTGATTCCTTGCTATTTTCAACCATTACTTTATGTAAGTTAGAAACAACCAGAGCTGCCATGATGGTGGAGATGGCCAAACAGATTGGCTGTGCTCATTTTACACACACACACACACACACACACACACACACACACACACACACACACATATATTTTATGTATATATTCCTCTACACAATTATATATACATACATATATCCACTAACCCACTCTCCCCTCCATGTCACAGAACTAGTATGGGTCAGAGGCAGGATTTGAAACCAAGTGTCCTGGATTCTAAGGTGGCTTTCTGTCCACTGCCCTTTTGCAAGCAGACAGGAGGAACAAAGGAAGGAAAGACACAGGAAGGAAGCCTATTTCCTCTCCAGTCCAGTGGAGCCAAGATTAGCAATTATGCATAATCTGATATCTTTAGGTGTTGCTTTTGTATATAACATTGTAGTATTTAGCTTGTATATAACTTGCTTTGTCTACGTAGTTGTGCATAAGAATATATGTATATATTTGTTTATATGTTGTCTCCACCAATAGATTGTGAGTTTCTTGAAGGGAGGAACTGTCTTTTGCCTCTTCTTTTATCTTTAGTGCTTAGCACAGTTGCTGGCACATATACTAAGTTCTTAATAAATGTTATTTGTTTGATTGATTAACTATATTATTCTCTATTTTCTTCATTATGTATCTATCAGTTTGTACAGGGCTTTTTCTCTGAGTTTCATCTATTAGTCATTTCTTAAGTGTATCTGCTAATTTCTAAAATATCTAACATTTGGTTGGGTTTAAAGTTTCTTGCAATTTATTTCCAGTAGACCAGCTGTTTAACAAGTATTTTAAAGGGAATGTGAATTTATTAGTGGATTCAGTTCTCTCCTTGACTGGTTTGCTAGGACTTCAAGGGAAACCTAAGGCAGGCCAGTCAGGCTTGGCTCCTCCTTTCCTATGCATAAGAGAGAAAAGGAGACTTGTCAATAGCTATAGCCACTGCCCAATAAGTTGGTGAATTCCTAAGGTACAATCACTGGACACTTAAAATTAGGGCCTTATCCAAATGTACATTTTTCCCATTGTATGTAACTGGTGGAAGAGCCCATAAAAATTTCTTTACCTTAGACTGAAACCTTTCCCCCTTTTTCTTATCTGTCTCTACATATAAAACAATAGACCCTCCCAAGGTCTATTCCGATCTGGTATCTGATAATTCCAGGCGGAGTTTGGAACACTAGCCAAGAGTTCTCTCATTTTCCAGGTCCAGAATCGGTTATCTGACATCCAGGATGGTATTGAGGACAAAGGGCATGGGTGTATTCATCTTTATCCAGTAGCTGAGACTGTATTTACCAATAAATCAAGCTCGTTTTTTTAAAAATTAAAGAATATCCTGACTGTTCTTTGGAAATCCAGGCAAACATTTATAGAATTAATTGAGATTTATCTGATTCCAAAGGAAAAAGCTTCCTAGTTTTTTGGGGTGTGATGGGGAAGGAGGAAATTGGATTCCATTAAACAGCTGACATTTCTATAGTGATTTAAAGTTTATAAGAAAAAAAATTTAAGGCATTTATTTCTTTGGTGCTTCACTGAGATACTGTTAAGACAATTACAATCCACATTTTGCAAACTGAAAATAATTTTTGCAAACTATTCAAGAGCTAATCACCCAACTTATAAGAACAGGAAGCAGGATTTGGATTCTTCTGTCCTGTCTCTAAGATCAGAAACTACCACCATTGCCTCTCTTTCTCCTAACTATCTTGGGGTGTGGAGACCAGGCTTGACATTGATATATGAGGAACCTGTCTCTCAATTCAGAACAGGCCTATGATCTGGAATTTAGAGCTTTTTGTGGGCTTCCCAAAGGTTAAATCACTTAAAATGGGCCAGACATCAGTGTCAGGAGCTTGAGCCAAGGTCTTTTTTAGAAAACTTATCCATAACCACCTGAAAAATTTTACAAATTTCATCATCTTATTATAATCAACTCATCACACAACAGCGAAGGAGCCAAAGAAACAAAAGATACTACTTTTGAATATCTGCTCTAAGTGCTTCACTTAGTAACTATGGGTGCTTCTATAATAGCACTTCCATATTTTTGCTTCCTTGAGACTAGACTGCTCATCTTGTCAGGTCTCACAGGCTGGACAGGGTCATTTTCCTCCTGCCATAGGCCCAAACCAATCCAGTCATGGATCTATTGATGCAAAAGAGGGCTGTGGCCCTGGGAGAGGCCAGGAATCTGCAGGGCCAGGTCTATTTTATAGGTGCCACTTTGTCTCCCATTATCTTGCAGCCCCCTGGGAATGGAATGTTGTTTAAGAACTCACAGAAAAGCAGCTCAGCAGGAAGTAGAGAATAGAGCTAGCAGACTGGGAGGGAGAGAAGAACTCCTATCTGCAGAGAATAATTATCTGTTCACACCAAGAGTGCTATATTAATACAGTTAGTACATCTGTGACTGTGAAATAGGTCTTAACATGGTCAGGTCTCCAAGCTTAGGTTTCATCTCTAAAACAGAGAATAGATTTAATTTCTGAAAATGGGTAAAATTTAGGGAAAACAGGGGCAGTGTAGTATATTGATAAAAAAATAAAGAATATTGAATCAAGAATAAGGAGTCTTGCATTTTGGGCTTGGTCTACCATAGTATTATTTTGTGACTTTGAACAACAACCTTTACATTTTTTAGCCCTATTTTTCTTATTTGCAAATTAAGAGAATGGGCTAAATAATTTCTGAGCTCTCTTCCACTGCTGTGCTAATTCTAGGACTATCACTTGAGTCATCAACATTTTCCCAAATAATCCCTTTATATAATATTTATATAATAAAACTTAAAACTCAAACTATATTTATATGATACATTAAAGTTTGTGAAGAATTTCTTTCATAACAACACTATGAGGCAAGAGTTATATTTCTTCACCTTTGGCCTTGTTCAATCTATGGCTAGAAAGATTATAGCCACAGGAACCCACAGAATCAACTTGGGCTCTGGGGATCTGCAAATCAATCAATAATCTCATTGGAAAAATAGTTTTTAAACAGCTGTTGTGTATAATTCACTATGCTCTAGGCAGTATGTGAGAATTTTTTTAAAATCCAATCCTAATTTTGATTGTATTAAATTAAAAAGGTTTTGTACAAACAAAATCAATACAATAAAGATTAGAAGGGAAGCAGAAAACTGGGGAAATTTTTTATATTCAAGGGTTCTGATAAAGACCTCATTTCTAAAATGTAGAGAACTGACTCAAATTTATAAGAATACAAGCCATTCTCCAATTGATAAATGGTCAAAGAATATGAACAGACAATTTTCAGATGAAGAAATTAAAGCTATTCCTAGTCATATGAAAAAATGCTCTAAATAACTATTCATTAGAAATTAGTAAATTAAGACAACTCTGAGGTACCACTATATACTTCTCAGAATGGCTAAGATAACAGGAAAAAATAAGGATAAATGTTGGAGGGGTGTGGGAAAACTGGGACACTAATATATTGTTAGTACAGTTGTGAACTGATCCAACCATTCTGAAGAGCAATTTGGAACTATGCTCAAAGGGCTATCAAACTCTGAATACTCTTTGATCCAGCAGTGTCTCTGCTGAGTCTGTATCCCAAAGAGATCATAAAAAATCAGAAAACATGTTTGGATATGTGCAAAAATGTTGTAGCAGCTCTTTTTGTAGTAGCAAGGAACTGAAAACTGAGTGGATGCCCATCATTTGGGGAATAGCTAAATAAGTTATGACATATGAACATAATAAAATATTATTTTTCCATAAGAAATTATCAACAGGATGATTTCAGAGAGGCCTGGAGAAATTTACATAAACTGATGCTAAATGAAATGAGTAGAACCAAAAGAATGTTATATACATCAATAACAAAATTATGTGATGATCAACTCTGAGGGACTTGACTTTTTTCAACAATGAAGTGATTTGGGCCAGTTCCAATAGACTTGTAATGGAGAGAGTCATCTGCCTCCAGAGAGAGGATTATAGGGACTGAATATGTAGTACAACATAGTATTTTCATCTTTGTTGTTGTTGTTTTTTATTTGTTTGCTTGGTTTTCCTCTCATTTTTTTTTCCTTTTTGATCTACTTTTTCTTTGCTGTATGACAAATGTAGAAATAGGTTTAGAAGAATGACATATGTTTAACCTATATTGGATTACTTGCTGTCTAGGGCAGGGGAAAGCTAGAGAAGGAGGGAGAAAAATATGGGACACAAGGTTTTGCAAGGGTGAACGCTGAAAATTATCTGCATGTATTTTGAAAAATAAAAAAGCTATTATAAAAAACAAAAATAATTTAAAAAAACTAATCCAATTGAGAACACAGACACACAAATACATGGTTTATACATTATATATAATATATGACAAGAGAAATGAAAACTGTTCCTTGAGCTCTTCTCTATATAATAGATAGATAATTTAAAAGACAGCTATTAATCATGGGATATATAAATATATATGTATTTATCTTTCTGTATACATATGCACATGCTCATATATATGTTCATTCACACACATGTATATTGATTGATTAGGTATTGTCACTTTTAACTCCTCTATTCCAGTAGTCTCAAAATAATCCTGTATTTTAGTTCTGCTTCTAGGAACCATTAAATTATATATGTATATGCATATTAATATAGGAAATAATACATTTATATATAATACACACATAATATTTATATCCTGAGATCCTTTTTCTAGAATATATTGACTGTGTGACCTTGGAAAAATCATTTTATCTCTTTAATGTTCTAGGTAATTCTCTAAGACCATAAATTTCAAAGAAAGTGCTTGCCTACACTGATAGAAGAAGTTCCCAATGCTAATGAAATCCCAGGTCAAATCCCCATTCCCCATAGGACGATTAAGGCCAACCTACTCATCAGAAATAATTTGATCTACATCTTTTTTGGTCTTGTAATTCTGGGGCACTTCCATCTTTAGTGTATTTTTTCTTTCCTTGGTACTTGGTCAGGTTAGATCCTCTCATTTCTTACGACCAGAATCAGTTATCTAAAAGCCAGGATGGTACTGGGGGCCCACAGGGCATGGGTTTATTTACCTTTGTCCAATGGATGGGCCTATATAACATCAATAAATCATTGATTTAATTAAAAACAGTCCTGACTGTTTCTTGGCAATCTCTGCTTTCAGAAAGGTTCAGCTGTTGGAGAGCTCCAGTGACCCCCCTATTAGGGGCCAACTATGAAGGGAGATTTAACTCCCCTTATATTTATTACAGCTCCCTCAGCACCCACACATTTGCCATATCCTATTAGTATGGACCTGGATATGAATATCACACCTTATCTACAAGATCAAAGTATTTCTTCCAGAGAGGAGGAAATATTCAAAGATCAGCCTCTCCTTTCCCAGAATTTACTACTACTTTTTTACCTTTTGGCTCTGTAAAACTTGTGGCTGCAGAGACAGACATGGCTATGGACATACATTGAATCCGTCTTGGCTTTAAGTATTGGGCAATCAATTAAGTCACTGATTTTATATACAATTAACTGTGCCCTAAGCACTTTTCAGAATTGTTTTTATAAAATAGGAATATGCACCTCAATGAGCTTAACATCTAATAGACAAGACAGAATACACATACACATTTGTTATTGAGTCATTTCAATTGTGTCCAACTCTTCTCAACCCCATTTGGAATTTTCCTTGCAAAGATACTGGAGGGCTTTGCCATTTCCTTCTCTAGTTCATTTTACAGATGAGGAAACTGAGGCAAACAGGGTTAAGTGACTTGCTCAGAGCCACACAGCTGCTAAGTGTCTGAGGCCACATTTGAACTCAGGAAGAGAAGTCTTCCTGGTTTTAAGACCACTTAGCTGCCTGTACACATATACACATATATACATAGATAAGTATGTATAGCGTAAAAGATGGAGCACTAGATTTGGAGTCATAAAGGTGAGTTCACATTTAGCCTCAAGCATTTACTAGCTATGTGATCCAGGGAAGATTGCTTAACCATTATTGCCTCAATTTCCTTATCTATAATACGGGGATAATAACAACTCCTACCTCACAGGGATGTTGTAAGAGTGAAAGATAATGTTTGCAAGGCACTTTGTAAACCTTAAAGCACTGTTTAAATATTACTGCTTATTATTGTTGTTGTTGTTGTTATTGTCATTATTAATAAGTAACTAAGCCCTATAAGGCAAATGATTCATGTAGATAATGAGTATCAGTAAGGATGATTTTATTTCTCTTTTTCCCACTTTTGTTGTGTAACATTTTTTAAAAATCCTATTCTGTTGAAGCTACTAAATCCTTTGCTGAAAAGCCTGCCAATTTGAGATCATGTGTGTGCATGTATGTGCATATTTAAAAGGAAGGGTAAGAATTGGCTTCCCACCTAACTTGGTGTTTCACTCTTAACTTTCCCAACTTGAAATATTACCATAGACATAACACTTTCTGTTATATACCAGTTATCCATCCCTGTGACAATGCTCTGATTTAAAAAAAATCAATTTTAACTATTTCCCAATATTCCCCAAAGCCTAGAACTTAGACATCAAAACAGTATTATCTTTATTTCATTTCATTAAAAATTTGTTGCTCTATATCTATGATTTCATCAGTACAAGGAACCTGTAAGGATAGCAATTCCTCATACTAATGCAAATGGGCAATTCCTGGGACTTGACCGTTTTAAAGAGCTGTTTGGGGGCACAGTACAGTTAAACAGATTGTTCATAATCATTCATAATTGTTCATAATAGTGAGTTTCAGAGGCAATATTTGAACCCAAGTCTTCCTTACTTGGCACTTTGCCATATTATCTTAATTCTGGGATTGATAATTTAGTTAATCTCCTGGAGTACTATTATATTTCTTTCAGTTGAACAGCAGATTTAATTCAGTTTAACAAGTATTTATCAATTTTCTGTGGCATAATCCTAGAGCACCAATTCTAAAATCAAAAGGAATAAGTTTAAATTTTGGATATTGTAAATACACAAATTTAATACAGAGAATATATAAAGAAAGATACTATCTACCTCCAGAGAAAGAAGTGAAACAACAGTATGTATAGAATGTTTTTACACATAATTATCTAGACATATATATATATATATATATATATATATATATATATATATATATATATATATATATATATATATATATATATATATATATATATATATATATATATATACATATTTATGTCTAATAGTGACTATCTCCAGGGTGGAAGTATGAGAGGGAAGAAAAAAAGAAAAGAGATATTTAATAACTTTATTATTTATTTAAAAAGAATAGCAGTTGTGTATAATAGGTTTGCATGTGAAATTATTTTTCCTATTCTACTATGTTACTGAAATATTTCATTTATTTTTTAAGTTCAGAATAAAATAAATAAAAATTTTTAAAAGTCCTATTTCTGAGACTTAATTTCTATATGACCAGAAGCACCCCTTGACCCCACTAAGCTTCAGTTTTCTTATCTGTAAGAATGAGAATGTTAGACTACACATTTAGGCACAGATATTATTATGTGACTTTCCTACCCAACCAATTCCAGTGGCTTACTCTTGTCTCCAGAGTAAAACGGAACTTCTCTTTTACAGTCCTATGCAAATGGACAGACTGCAGTTTTCCTTTCTAGTCTCCTAGGATATTGTTTCCCCTGCACCCAACCTGTAATCTAACTAAAGTGGCTTCCCACGCCTGGAATGTCTTCCTCTCCCATAGTGTCTTGTAGTTCACTATTTTCTCTATGTATGCATATATTTGTTAATTTTATATTTATGCTGTATGTATTTTGTTATGTAATTATTATTGCCTGCATTAGAATGTAGGCTCATTATAGCAGCAATCACTTCATTCTTTGTATTTGTATCCCTAGTGCCTAACAGAGTATGTGACTCATGGTAGGTGCTTAATAAGTATTGATTGATTGATGACTTCTGATGTTCCTTCCACCTCCAAATTTATGATTCTAGTACCCTGTGCTGGTGACAGAAATACAGAAATGGAGCAGTTTTCACCCACAAAGAGGTTTCATTGTGCTGGGGGGATACAATGTAGTGGAGTTGAGCCAAGTTGTCACAGAGATCCCTTTCAGCTCTATATGTGTGAATTGTTAGAAAGACTTTCCTTGCATGTAGTCAACATCTGTTGCCCAGAAACTTTAACTTTTTGGCATTAATTCTGGACTCTGGAGCAACATGAAATAGATCTAACCTCTATTTTAATTTCTTTTTAAATATGAGAAAACACGCCATATCTTCTCCAAGATGAACCCTCCATAGTTAATTTAATCATTCCCCAAATGACATATATTTCATCATCTTACCATATTGGTTCCTTCTGTTAATGGTCTTCAAGTAACAAACATTTATCTTCAAGTGTGGTAGTTAGTGCTAAAAGTGATATAAAAGATACAGTCTGACTAGTGTTTCTTGTCTGGATACTTTCTATGCAATCTAAGTTTGTATTAATTTCTCTAGTATTGATTTCTCTCAATTTTATTGAGCAGTTGACTAAAACCATGGCTTATTTCTACAAAGATAGGGGATTTCTTAACATCTCTTTTTAAAAAATTTTTGTTGATTATCTTTTATTTTTTACCTCATTCTCTCTCTCTCTTCTCTCTTTCTCTCTCTCTCTCTCTCTCTCTCTCTCTCTCTCTCTCTCTCTCTCTCTCTCTCTCTCTCTCTCTTTTTCTCTCTGTGTGTCTCTCTTTCTTTGTGTGTGTCTTTCTCTGTTTTGCTCTGTCTCTGTCTCTGTCTGTCTCTCTCATTTTCCTTCCAGAGAGCCCCCTCATATAATGAAAAAGAGAAAGAGGAAAATCAGCAAAATTGATCAATACTTAGAAAAAGGTTGAAAATATGTGTAATATGTCACACTCCTTCCACCTCTGCAAAGGAATGGACTAGGAATATCTTCTCTTACCTTTTCTTTCAGACACTTCAGCCTCTTTCCTTAAATGTAATCTATGATCCATTGTGGGGGATATAAAGGAAGCATTAAATACCATCCCTGACTTCAAGGAGATTTCAGTCTCATTCAATTTTCACACACATTCTTGTTTTCTCTGATAGTCTCAGGCACCTCCAATCCTATATCATTCTTTGGATCATTTTTGCCTAGTCCAGTGGGGGCTGGTCTCCTTTGGACTGGAAGAATCTGTTTAATACAAACAATTTATATTTCCTTAGAAATACTCCAGACATGAGTAAGTGATTAAATGCTAACAACTTTCCTTACTTGATAAGACTTTCTTTCCCAATGGATAAAAAAGGTAAGGAACCTAAATGATATATGAGGTTCCACAATTCATTTGTCATCCTCTCATTTTGCAGCTCAGGAGCTAATATTGGAGATTAAATAATGTACTTTGTCGACTTCAGTATATCTGGTGTGGAATTTGTAAATCCATCTTCTTTCTCACAGTTAGACAGGACTGGCTAAGCAACCTCTAAAGTAAAAGACGTGACATGGATAATTCTGCCTGGAAATAAGGTCAATGTTGTTCTCTTGGGATCCATATTGTGGGGAAGGAACAAAGAACTACATGTCTCATTCCTACAATAAATGAAATGCTGGTAGGCATTTTCTCCCCAGGTTCTTGTAAGCAGTATATAGGATTGAGAACCTAAAGATCTAAGTCTTTGCTCTCACTCAACCATTGGCTCAATAGACATGCTTACATGTGTGTGGGGTGTATGATATGGTCAGAAAAGACTAGCACGTATGGTGTGAGGGCTTACCTAGGTCTTTTCAAGGCTACTCATTTACCTTTTATATCCATCTGGCTCAGCTCTCACCTCTGGCTCTACATAAGCATAGCAGTCACACATTGGTAAAATTATCTTGGCTGATGGGTTAAAATAGATTGAGAGTAATCTACAAGCTTCAAACACATTGATGAGTCGGCGGCTATCTACCCCAATCGTGAGAAGAGTTTTCCCAAAAGAATTGTGGATGAGAGCAATTTATTCTAACAGGCATATAAATTGCTAAAGCATGTGATGGGGTGTTTAGAGCTTGGTCAGATATTGAAGACACAATGGCTCTCCACTGGATCCCAAGCCATCACCAGTCATCTTGATTTTTATCTTGTAAGTAAGCAGTTTAAGTCTGAGGCTAATTGGGTTGGGTGATCCTTGCAAATGCAAAGATAATGATTCATTTGAGTCAGTCATAGAAATGCATGGACTAAAGAATCACAACTATTATTAATATAATAACCTTATAGAATCATAAAATTTTTGAATTGGAAGAAGCTTGAGGAGATAATGGACATGACACATGACCCTTGTAGCAATCCCTGAAAAGTTATTATCTGATCTGGAACAACCTGATCATGAGCCTCTCCTACCTTTGCTGTGCTGTGATAAACATCAAGTCTTATGCCAAACTCTTATAGTATCACCAAATAGTCCATTACTGTTGTTCAGAATGAAAAGTTGAATCATCATGAAAAGACTAAATTATGTAATAAATACTTTTTAACAAAATAGGGGAGCACCTATTACAATGCTGTAGAAAGACTTCCTTCCAAAATGACAATTAAAAAAAAAAATACATTGACACTTGAAGAGGTAAATACCATTTACCTGGAAGATTAGTGCATTTCCTAAAAGTGCCAGATAATGAAGGTATTTTTATATCTAAATTATTTAATGTCATATAACCTAAACATCTGAGATAATTTTTTCATTTGGCATCTGATGCTTTTGTCACTATTCTTCATATATACTACTACTCAGTGATAAGCCCAGGTAAGTCATTTTATCTCTTTGCATACTTCTGTTTGCAAAATGGATTGGATGATTCCTACCAAATCATCCTAAAATTTTGATAAACAACTTTTCACTCATGATGAAAATGCAGTCACTTCAGCAATGTCAGCTTTTGGAACCACCCTCAAAGTAGGCAGTCCTCTTTGTGGTAAAAGAAATTTGAGATCATGTAAAATGGTTTTTTCCCAATTCTGGGCTATATCTGTGACTTTGTATTATTAAAAAAAAAAAAAAAAAAAAAAAAAGGATTACCCATTAGCTGACATGAGAATTTTCTTTGACCTTATTCTCATAGCTTCTATTTATTATTTTGTTATCTTTTATCATGAGGCTTTATTTAATTCTTTGCATCCTATATATCATTCAAAGGATGTCTTTGTTTAATGCATTGCAGCTGATTTAAATTACTTTTGCCAGTTCTTTTGACAGTACATTTTATATTCAGCAGTGGCTAATACCAAAAAGGGGGGGAGGGGAAGAGATTATCATTTCCTCAAATCACACCAAAGCATACCAAGTATGATTTATTATCATGAATCCCACATCTTAAGTAAATATTCAGCATTCACATGCAGCATGGTAGAGAAAGACTATAATACTTGAATTTCAGTGACATTTTCATTTTAAAATAAATGTCTTTTTAAACTATTTTCTTACAAAAGTTATAGTACAGAACAGTAATTTTAAAAGTTGTTATTTAATGCATTCCCCCAAAATAATCATTTCTATATATAAAATAGAACTAAAAAATAAAATTTTACATGAAATCAAGAATTTCTGCTGCATGCAGCTTGTTTTTGAAACATAACTAACAAATTCAAAGCTGTTTGTATTTCTTTCTGAACTCACTTCTCGTCTGTGCATGCTTTTTGGGAGGGATGAGGCAATTGGGGTTAAATGACTTGCCCAGAGTCACATAGATAGTACTTGTTAAGTGTCTGAGGGTGTATTTGAACTCAGGGTCTCCTGCCTTCATAGCCTGTGCTCTATCCACTGGGCCATCTAGCTACCCCTCTTTTTTTCTTTTCTTTTCTTTAAAAAAAAAAACAAACTAAGAAACAAAATTAAAGCAAAAAGTTAACAGGGTATAGGAAAAATATGTGGGGGGGATGTTGTATATATGTGTGTGTGTATGCATATATCTACATATATACACATAAATATATCCTTTTTTAATTCTAGCCTGCTTGGGGAGATAGGAAGATTAATGAAAGGTGAGGAGGATAAGGTGAAAAAGGTCCCTATCAGAGAACAAAAGAATAAATTACAAGGAAGATGGACACTCATGAATATAAAATTTCTTTTACTAATATATGTGCTTTTTTGAATTGGTAATTCATTATTATATATTTTGAATCCTCCCTGATGTTCTTCTGGGCACATGACAATATTCTCTTTTATTTTGTTTTGCATTCCTTTTATGTTTTTCTTTTTATTCTGTTTTTTCATATAAAATACATTTTTAAAAATTCCCCTATCCCCCACCCCCTTTTGCTTCCCCTTGCATCCCTCCCCACTTATTTCTTTTTTTTTTCCTAAGGCAATTGGGGTTAAGTGACTTGTCTAGGGTCATACAGCTAGGAGGTGTTGAGTGTCTGAGACCAGATTTGAACCCATATTCTCCTGACTTCAGGGCTGGTGCTCTATCTACTACACCAACTAGCTGCCCTCTTCCCTAATTTTTTATAGATTTTGGAGGGTGCTATACCCTTCATGGTATACATGTAGTGATGCCTATTTAATTCCCAATGTGAGTAGGGTTTCAAAACTGCAAGCCTTCCTCCCCCCTCTAATGAATGCCTCTGTGTCTATTCTTCCTCTGTACCTCATTTGTATAACATAATTACTATTTTCATATTAATTCTACCCCAGTCTCTCTTTTGAGCTGTCCTATTATTGATGTCAATCTTAAATATATGGTATACATTTTCCATGTAAAAAAAAACATAAACAATTTGTCTATTTTAAATTCCTTGAAATTGATCTTTGATATTAGTTCTTATATGTTAAATTTTCTATTGAGTTTGGGTTTGGTTAATAGAAAGTCTTGAAAATCTACAAGAATGTCCATTTTTCCCCCTCATTCAATATTAAGGATAATTTCTCTGGATGTAATATTTTTGGCTGCAGACCAAGTTTTTTACCTTTTTTTTCTTTTTCTTTTTTTTGAAAAAATAGAGTAAGAAAAAAAGGAAAACAGAAAATAAAGCAAAACAAAAGAGAACATAGTCATGCATTCAGCAGAACATCAGGGAGGGTTCAAAGTATATAACAACAAATTATCAGATCAAGAAAGTATATATATAGAAGTAAAAGAAATTATATTCATGAATGACTATTTTTTTTTACTTCCTTGTTCTTTGGTTCTTTGCTGTTCATCTTCTTTACTTTATTTTTCCCCCTTTCATCCCCTCCACCACTCCTAAGCAAGCTGAATTTAAGATAACAAGACATTTATATATATATACACCCACATCTTTCCTATCCTTATTGCCTCTTTAATTAAATTCTTCTTGCCCTGCTATTATTCCACTTCCCCCCACCCAAGGATCCAATCCTTGTCTTTTCCCCTTATTCTTTGCTTCCCAATCCAGCTATCCCTCCCCTCTTATTTCTTTATACACTTTGGAGGGTGCTATACCCTTCATGGGTATATGGGTATATATGTTATCTGTTGAATCCATTCCCTATGTAAGTAAGTTTTCAGAACTATGCACCCTCCTTCCCCCTCTAATGTCTGCATCTGTTCTTCCTTTGCACCTCATTTGTATAACATTATTGTTATTTTTATCTTAACACTGACAGTCTTTCTTTTGAGCTACTTTATTGTTGATGTGAATCATATATATATATATATATATATATATATATATATATATACACACACACACACACACACACACACACACACACACACACACACAATAATTTGTTGTGTCGGGTTGTATCAGGAGGGCCCCTGTTCTGTCCCAAGTCTTCCCAGAATACTCCCAGACCTAGTTCTTTTGATTGCCAGTAGATATGATTATATGATTCCAGGACCTGTGGCCTTTTATTGTGGTTGCTGATCGCTCCTGTATAATTCTAATTGTAGCCTCAGTGTATTTGAAATTTTTTTTCCTTGCAAAATTTTCTCTTTGATTTGGGGGTTTTGAAATTTGGCAATAATATTCCTATGTGTTTTCCACAAAAGTTCTCATTGAGATCACTGGATTTTTTTTTCTATTATCTACTTTCCCATCATGTTCTATTACTCCAGGATAATTTTCTTGAATTATTTCTTGCACTATTGTGTCAAGGTTCTTTTTTATTTGTTTGTTTTGGTCACAACTTTCAGGTAGTCCAATTATTATATTTTCTCTTCTTAATCTATTCTCCAGATCTGTTGTTTTTTTTATGATTTTCATATTCTGTTCTATTTTTTTTATTCTTTATATCTATTTTGTTTCCAGAGATCTCACAGCTTCACTGGCTTCCCCTTGCCCAATTGTAATTTTCAGAGAGTTATTTTCATCTTTGAGACTTGTTATCCTTTTCTAATTAACTTATTTTCATAATCTTGTTTTTCTTGGATTTTTGGGAGGGAGAAGTTCCTCAATGTCTTGCACTTTTTAAATTTTGAGTTCTTCCGTAAATTCTCTCCAGTCACGGAGTCATTTAATGTTACTTTGGAGGATAGAAGCAGCTTTTATTAGTTCAGTGCCCTCCTCTGAAAATGAACCCTGGTCTTCTCTGTTTCTATAGTAAATTTCTTTGGTTGGGTTCTTTCTTCTTTGCTGACTCTTTTTTTAAAAATAAGAAGTATTAGTGTAAACTCCTTCAATTCTAAGGTAGGAGGTGGTGCCTCTAGCTTCACTTCAACTCTCCTCTCTGTCCTGGAATGCCAAACCAAAAGCTGCACCCTCCTGCAAGCACTTGCAGTCAGCAGCAACTCTGTCCCACTGCTTCTGCAGTCATCATGTACTGATTTGTTTTCTCCCAGGGTTGTGTCTCAGCAGCATAGCTGAGCCTGGTGTTCCCGATCAGCCAAGGTTCCTTCATTCTTCCCAAACTTAGACTCCCAACTCCTCACACAATCCAGAAGGTGAAGTTTCTGTGGTTCCTGATGAGGCTCCAGCCAAACCCACCAAGCCCCAGGGTTCCTTATTTAATGTTTTTGTAGAGCTAGCCTGGAGATGTTTGCACTTCAAATAAATTAATTCCTGGCTTCAGGAATTTCTGTGGATCTCCTCAGATTGGATATGGAGGACCCCTGTTCTGCCCAAAGTTTTCTTGATTTTCCACCAGAATATGTTCACTCTGAGGCACAGATTTGTTCTGTTTGTAGGGGAAATCTGGAAAGCTTGAAATTTACCTCTTACTCCACTATCTTCTCCAAATCCTCCACCCTTCTATTCATTTTTTTTGAATGGCTTCAATGATCTTATTTCCCCATATACTCCCTCTCTTTTTTCTCTCTCTCTCAACTCTATTGCTTATTTTCTTCTCTCACTCAAACATAAACACACAAAGACACATACAATACTTGTAATAAATTATAGACAAGCAAAGCATGTCTACCTATTTGATATGTCCAAAGATATCTGTCTCATTCTGTATATGGAATCCATCACTCCTCTGTTAGGAGGTAAGCAAACTGCCACCATTCTGTTTCTGTCCTCTGGAATCATGGTTGGCCACTCATCAATTGGAGTTCTTAAATCTTTCAAAATTGTTGTTTTATTTGTTTTTATAATATTGTTATTATTGTATAAAGTGTACTCTTGGTTGCACATTTTATTCTGTATCAATTCATACAAATTTTCCCAGGTTTTTCTGAAACCATCCTTTTCACCACTTCATATGGCATAATAAATACACATGTATCATAATTCCAGTACATCCATATATGTTTATAGTAATTTGTTCAATCTGTTTCCCAACTACCAGTCACCATCTTGGTTCCTATAGTAATAATAGTTAGCATTTATTATATGTTTCACATATTTATACATAGTCTCATTAGATTTAGTTCATTGTTACAATAACAAAAAGCTGCTATCATTTATATATATATATATATATATATATATATATATATATATATATATGTGTGTGTGTGTGTGTGTGTGTGTGTGTGTGTGTGTGTGTAGTTTTTTTTCTCCTTAATATCTTTGGGATATCCATTAATCAATTAATAAATATTTATTAAGCTTCTACTATGTGCTAGGCATTGTACCACATGTTAGAGATACAAAAAAGATGCAAAAGATTGTCCCTGCCTTCAGAGTTTACATTCTAATAGGAAAGACAATCTGTAGACAAATATTTACAAAGTAAGTAATATGCAGTATAGATAGGAAATAGTTAATAGAGGGATAGCACTGGAATTAATAGAGACTGGGAAAAGCTTCTTATATAAATAGAATTTTAGTTGGAACTTAAAGGAAGCCAAAAAATGAAGGAAGGAGAGATCAATTATGGAGGACAGCCAGAGAAAATGCCTGGAGCTAAGAGATGGAGTGTTTTGTTGGTAAAACAGTCAGGAAGCCAATAGAACGGCATCGAAGAACATGTGTTGAAGAATAAGTTATATGAAAACTAGAAAGATAGAAGAGGGATAGGATATAAAGGCTTTGAATGACAAATACCATTTTTTTTTTTTGCTCCTGGAGATAATAGGAAGCCACTGGAGTTTATGAATTGGGGAGGAGAGTGAGGTTAACATGAACAGACCTGAACCTTAAGAAAATCCCTTAAGCGATTCAGTGAAGGAGGATGGGTTACAGTAGGGAAAGAATTGAAGCAGGCAGACTCACCAACAGGCCATTGCAATAATCAAGGTGAGAGGTGATAAGGGATGGTGGTAGTGCTTTCTATACTAATAGGAAAGTATAGGGGAGGGGGAAGTATTTGAGGGAAAGATAATGAGTTTTGTTTGGGATATGTTTAAGATGTCTACTGAACATCCAGTTTGAGATGTCTGAAAAGCCCTTGAAGGGAGGTGTGAGATTGGAAGTCAGCAGAGAGATTGGTATGGGATAGGTAGATTTGAGAATCATCCATGGGAACTGATGAGATCAACAAGTGAAGTAGTATAGAGGTAGAAGAGAAAAGGATCCAGGACAGAACTTTGAGGAACACTGATGGTTAAAAGGCATGCTTTAGATGAGGAACCAATAAAGGAGACAGAGAAGCAGCAGTCAAATAGATAGAAAGACAACCAGGAGAGAGTCCCAAACCTAGAGAGAAGAGGGCCTCAAGGAGGAGTGACTGATCAGCAGTGTCAAAGGCTACAGAGAAGTTAAGGAAAGGAAGGATTGAGAAAAAGATATGGACTTTGACATGATTATTAGCAACTTTGAAGACGACAATTTTAATGGAATGATAAAGTCAGAAGTCAGAATATAAGCAATTAAAAAGAGTGGGAGGCACCAGTTACAAATTGTCTTTTCAAATATTCTAATTACAAAAGGCAGAAGAGATATGGGACAGTCGTTAGTGGAGATGAAAGAATCAAATGAGAATTTTTTTTTTGGATGGAGAGACTTTGACATGTTTGCAGACCATGGAAAATGAAGATATGAGTGGAGAGCTTAAGAAAGAGTGAAAGAACGGATTGATAGAGCAGGCAATCTGAAGGAGACAGGATGGAATGGGATTTCATGAACTAGTAGAGGGATTAGCCATGATGAGAAGTAAGGCCACTTCATCATGTGAGACAGGCGTGAATGAGGACAAAATGGCAAAAGACACCTGAGTAATAAATATGAAAGAGGGAAGAAAAGGGAATTCATAGCAAATGGCTCCTAGTGGGGCCCTCACAGCAATATCTCTGGGTCTACTCTAACTATAATATTTTTGGTACTACACACACTTTTGGGGCAGAGTTCCAAATTATTTTCCAAAATGACTCTACCTTTATGCATGTTTTTTCATAGCCACTCCAACACTTACCATTTTCCTTCTTTTTGTTAACTATGCCAAGCTAACAGGTGAGAAGTGAAATCTGAGTTTCTTTCATTTCCATTTATCTAGTTTTTAGTGATTTCTCATTAGCTAGCAATTATAACTAGTATTTACATAGGAATTTAAAGTTTGCAAAACACTTTACAAATACCTCTTTTCAAAGGAATGGGACCACATGTGCAAATGTTTGTGGCAGCCCTTTTCATAGTGGCAAGAAGTTGGAAACTGAATGGATGGCCATCAGTTGGAGAATGGCTGAATAAGTGGTATATGGTACATGGTATATGAATGATATATGGCATATGGTATATGAATGTTATGGAATATCATTGTTCTGTAAGAAACAATCAGAATGATTTTAGAGAAACCTGGAGAGACTTACATGAACTGATGAGAAACAAAGTGAGAAGAACTAGGAAATCATTGTATACGGCAACAAGAAGATTATATGATCAATTCCGATAAACGTGGCTCTTGTCAACAATGAGATGATTGAGGCCAATTCCAATTATCTTGTGATGAAGAGAGCCATTTACACCCAGAGAGAGCACTGTGGGAACTGAATGTGAATCACAACATAACATTCTCATTCTTTTTGATATTGTTCACTTGCATTTTGATTTCTTACTCATTTTCTTTCTTTTTTGATCTGATTTTTCTTGTGCAACAAGAGAAATATATAAATATGTTTACACATATTGGATTTAGCAATGCATGTATAATATATATTAGATTGCTTGCCATCTAGGGGAAGGGATGAGGGGAAGGAGGGGAAATCTGAAACACAAAGCTATGCAAAAGTCAATGTTGAAAAATTATCCGTGCATATTTTGAAAATTAAAAGTTTAAAAATTATATATCTCCTTTTATTCTTACAATAACTCTGAAGGGAGTTGTGTTTTGTTATTATCCCCATCTTACATATGAGGAAACTGAGGCTGGCAGAGGTTAAGTGATTTTTCCAGGATTGCATAGTTAGTATCTGAGGCAAGATTTGAACTCAGGTCCAGTACTCTGTCTACTGTACCATCTGGATGGAGTATTTTTTCCATAGCATTTTTGTTATTTTGGACTTCTTCCTTTGGATTTTGTCATATCTTCTGACCATTTATATCTATTAGGTAATGATTGTTATTCTTAAATAGTTCAATCAATTACCTATAGGTTTTCCACATGAGACTTTTATTAAAGTAAACTTCAGGTTAGTAATTTTTATGGTGGTATGTATAATCCTTAGAGGAGGTAAAGCTAATTAAAAGCCTTATCACAGCCATATCCAACCTGAGACTGAATACAACTGTCTTGAATAAAACAAGCCTGCAAGGATTTGCCTTGACATCAAATAGCTGTAATCAAATAGCAACGGATGTCTTTTGAGACATCATTTTTGGTTACCTAAGCTGCTTAGCTCCCAGGTAAAATATCTCAACAGTTGTCTTAAGGTCAGAGTTCAGATCTTCAACAATTTCTATGATGTCTCTAGTGAGGGTGATGTCTCTCTCTCTGAACACATGTTCAGTGTGATGCTCCAATCATTCAACACTCCTCCATCATCTCACATAGAAGAGACCCTCATTCAACATACCAGTCAGTGCAAGGCATCCATAGATCAGCTAAGCACTTTAACTAAAAAAAAAAAAAAATCTCAATGAAAATCTGTCTCACAAACTTTGGATTTGAATTTCTGACAGTATTCTTTCTTTTCTAGCCTTATACCAAGATGTGGCTTAGTCGAACTGGCTTGTCAACTATTTCAAAGTTTGGGTCCTGTTGTAGTTTTTCTGTCTTAATCCCACCATCATCTGCCTCCTAAAAAATGTTGAAAGTATAAATATATTCTTTTTTATTTTTTAAAAATTTATATTATTTTTAATTTATAGAATAAAATAAACATTTCATAACAATATAATAAAAAAGATGATTGTAAATATATACTTAGATTTTATCTCAATGGTATTGATACATGATCTTTATTTCTTAATATGTTCTTCTATCTAATAAATTATTCCTTACAGCAAAGATTCCTCCTCTCCTCCCCCACCAAAAAAAAAGAGAGAGAGAGAGAAAAAAAAAAAAAAAAAAAAAAAAAGCTAGTTAAACCACTGGTTCTCATTTAATGATTCATGAATCCCATGGGGGTTTGAGATGATGGTCCAAAGGTTTTGCACTGAAAATTATTTAATGGCACTTTAAGCAGTAAATAAAAGCCCAGTAGTGTTAGAACTATGTTTTTCCTCTAGATCAACAATCATATGTATGTTTGAAGCCTTATAAGTCTATTTCTATAGTGATTTGAAAATAACATGAGGGGCAAAAGTTATCATTGAAGTTATTGTAAACACTTGAGGAATAAATCTAAAAGAATATTATGTCAAATTACCCTAGGTTTATATCACATTTTTATTATTGTTGTCATAGTTAAAAGGAGTTTGAGAAATATAGAGAGACACTGAACTAAAATCTGGGTATTTCATACCCATCCAGAACTAAGTTTATCTAAAAAGTCTGCATGGAACTATTAATGCTCCTACTTCAGATTGATGCAGAAAGAACCCTGGCTATCATCAAACCAAATATTGTGAACAAAGAAGAAGAGATAGAAGATAACATCCTCAAATCTGGATTATATTCATAGAAGGAAACTACAGTTTAGCTTTGAACAATTTAACAGCCTTGATATGAAACAGAATGGGGAAATGTTTTTCCCTAATCTAACAGCATTGTGAGTTCCGGTCCACTTGTCATAATATTAGCAAGTAAATACAACACATTTATCAGCCATATCTGGTATTACATTCTATAGTTTATACATCTAGCATATCATTTCTGCAAAGAAAGAGTTGTAATTTCTCAACTCTTCTCTGAGATCAAGCTTGTTCATTTTAATTATGCAGCATCCACATTATACACTTCAACAATGATACTGTACGAGGATGTATGCGGATGGAAGTGGATATCTTCAACATAGAGAAGAGCTAATCCAATTCCAATTGATTAATGATGGACAGAATCAGCTACATCCAGAAAAGGAACACTGGGAAATGAGTGTAAACTGTTATTTTTACCTTCTGAATCCAATTCTTCCTGTGCAACAAGAAATTCGGTTCTACACACATATATTGTATCTAGAATATACTGTAATATATTTAACATGTATAAGACTGCCTGCCATCTGGGGAGGGGGTTGAGGGAGGAAGGGAAAAAATCTGAATAGAAGTAAGTGCAAGGGATAATGTTGTAAAAAATTACCCATGCATATGTACTGTAAAAAAAAAAAAAAAGTTATAATTATAAAATAAAATAAAAATTAAATTAAAAAAAAATTTTTAAATTAAAAAAAAAAACATTATAAGACAAAAAAAATTATGCAGCATCCAGTTTTGTTTATTTGTACTTCCCACTTAAAATGTGGTGATCACAATTAATACACTGTTGGTGGAGTTGTGAACTAATCCAATCATTTGGAACTATGCCCAAAGGGCTATCTAACTGTACATATCCTTTGATATATCAGTGTCTGTATCCCAAAGAAATCATACAAAAGGGAAAATGACCCATATGTGCAAAAATGTTTGTAGCAGTTCTTTTTGTGATTACAAGGAACTGGAAACTGAGTGGATATCCATCAGTTGGCGAATGTCTCACCTCTTTGAGTTTTCTCATCTTCACATTTTGCTTATATATTTTTTTTCCATCTTTAATGCTCTGCACAATACCTAGCACATAATAGACACTCAATAAATGCTTATTGACTGACTCTGGAATTCCTTTTCTTTACCCATTTCTCTTTCCCCATATTTTAAAATCCTATTTATACTTTTAAAAGTATAGTTTTTATTTAGAAATTTTATTTGTGCCTCCCTTTTACTTCAGAATGTCCCTTTCCTTTGTCACAAAGAATGAAAAAGGGGGTGGGAAAAGCATTTCAGTAAGACCAATAAATACATCAACCATATCTGACAGCATATACAATATCCTATACCCAAAAGATTCTACCTCTGCAAAGAAGGGAGGTATGTATTCTCAGGTTTTCTCCAGAACAAAGCTTTCCATTAAAATTACAGTGTTCAGTTTTGGATTCCCCCCCCCCATTTACATTGTTGTATTTATGCAAATTGTTTCCCTTGTTGTTCACTCTTCTTCAATACATATAAATTTTGTCATGCTTCTCTGAATTCTTCATATTCATTTTTTTCTTATCACTTAGTAATATTCCATCACATACACATATCACAATTTGTGTTAGCCACTTCTCAACAAGTAGATATCTGCTTTGTTTCCATGCCTTTGCTACCATAAAAAGTCATGCTATGAATATTTTAGCATATATAGGTCCTTTCTTGCCATATAATGTCCTTGTACACATGCTTAGCCATAAAAACACCAAAAAAAAAAGTAAATGTATTGACAGTTTAGTTACTTTAAAAATATAACTCCAAATTATTTTTGCTGATGGCTAAGCCATTTCACAACTCCACCAATAGTATAACAGACCTTGATTCCAGTAGCCTCTCAAATATTACATCTATGTACTTGTGCTCTTTGTCAGTTTATTTTCTGCCAACTCTTTAAAACACAGCTCAAATGCAGCATTCTTATGAAGCCCATCTTGACCTCACCTCATGTTAATTGTAAATCATAATGCTTTGTATAAATGGAAACTTATTATTATATTACTCTTTATTATAATAATCAGCAATGTTATTATTTCAACATCACCTTAATATTTCAATATTCTTTCTCTATCAATTTTTTTATTATTTCAAACAATTATTGATAGTTATTGAACAGACTGAATCAAACCATCATAACAGGCAGCATTGCATAGATGATAGAGGGCCTGATTGTGAGTCAGGAAAACCTGGATTCAAGTATTACCTCATATACATAGACAGCCAAGAATCACAGTAAGTATTTAACCTCTCAAGGTCCTCAGATGACTCTCTATGTCATAAAACACAGCTGAATTTCTCATTCATGCCAATGATTTTGCATATTAAGAGTTTCCTGTACTCACAATTTTGGTTTAATAAGTTCAGAACTGTTGCAGGTCCCTCCTTTCCCCTTCCCCTCCAAAAAAAATCACTCCTGAAGCATGCTTTGAATATTTATTGCATGCTAAGCTATCAGATGCTAATGAATCCATACAAGAATAAAGATAAAAGAAGAAGCTCTCATCTCACGAATTTTTAGTCTACTTGGAGAAGGAAATAAATCTAAGGATATTGAGTAATCAAGCCAAGAAAACTACTTTGAAATAAAATCCAAGCAAAAAGTTGTGAAAATAAAACACTTGGAACAAGAGAATGTTGTTAATTTATAACCATGACTAATTTGCTGTTATAAAGACAGTTCTCACAGCACTGATTTCAAACAAACAAACAAATAAACAAGCCCCAGCACACATAAATTATATATGTCAGCAGCTAGATTTGTAAACCATGAGACAAAGAAGTTTGGGTCAAAAAAAAAAAAAAAAAAAAGACCACTGAAATGTAAACTCAGCTTTCTTCGCTCAACAGACTGGTTCTGCCTTGTAAATTTCTCCATTTTGAAGTTTTGGTTTGCAATCTGGTCCGACACAGGATTTTCAGTTCTTCCCTGGAAGACGAAACCACTTCCTCATCTATAAATATGCTGCTCACCCTCAACAAAATAGAGCACGTCAGAGTCATTAGTTGTTTGTGTCCTAAATGTGGATGTGCAGAATCCCCTGATAATTTCTGAATTCCAGGGCAATTACCATATACAGTTTCAAGGGACAGAAGAAAGACTCAAACTGCCAAGCCAACTATTAGTGATGGAATTGCTTGTGTGCTTCAGAGTGTATGCTGGATTAACTTCTAAAGTATTTAATTAGTTTTCAGAACATGTGGTAGTATCAGAATGACTCAAGAGGAAACCACAATCAGCTAGCATTAAGGCTGTGGAGGAAGGCATGTCAAGATTTCTGCTAACTTTTAGTTTTAGAACATGAGTAACTTAAAAGTGAAAAGTCCAATGACCCTTCTTATTTTTGTCAGTATTCCCATAATTCAAAGAGCTGTGATTTCATCAGTATTTTCCTTTCACCAATTCCTATTGCTATTCTTCTATATATTAGCAAATATCTTCACAAGTTTATGTGAAATCCATTGCCTCCCCCCCAAAAAAAACTCATTGCCTTCTGACCTTCTACCTATCCATGAGTTTGTGCTCAGGTGACGAAGGATCCCTGGCCAGACTTGTGCTCAATATTTTTCAAGTCTGGTTGGACCTGCTAAGAGTTTCCATTCTGCTTTCATATTCTTTGAGAACTTCAGATTCCTTTTCCACACTATATATGATCATTAGAATATGACTTTAGTGGAGACTGGCTTGTTGATGTTTTTATTCCACTCTCCAAAAGAGATCTCCAATAATCATAGCTAAAAGAAGCTAACTCACTAAGCTCTGAACTCTCTGAGACTGTGCATCCTCTTTTTAACCTCATGTTTCTCACCCTTCCACCACACTTAAATTTCACCTTTCCAATTTTTCTGCCTCTTATTCTAAAAACTAATCATATTATTACTATAATTGACTTCAGAAAGGATTATCTTGTACTACTTACTCTGTCACTCCCCAGACTGAAGCATCCCTCCCTGGCCACCACTATCTCTAGTTATTAGAATATAAGCTTCCAGAGGGTACAAACTGCTTCACTTTTGTATTTGTATCCCCAGCACTTGATAATATGCTTAGCACAAAGTAAGCTTTTAATAAGTGCTTTTTCATTATTTTTTTCACGTTATATCAAATGGTTATATTGGTTTTCTTTCATTAAATAGCAGTTGTTGGACTAAATTGATTAGTTATTTGCACATCAATTGGAAATAGGCTTGGTCATAGCTGTTTAATAAGACTCTGGGATATAATTATTTAGTTTGATTAGCAAATACTACTACTCTGCTATTATCTTTTCTTCAAGTGATAAAAGAAATAAGTATTCAGCATATCCTATGTGCTAGGCACTGTGCTAAGAGCTTTACAAAAATTATCTCATTTTATCACAATGGCATTAGAAGGTCCGCACTATTATAACTCCTATTTTACAGGAAACTGAGGCAGACAGTAGTTAAATATCTAGGGTCACACAGCCAATAAGTATGTAAGGCCTGATCTGAACTCATTTTTTTTTACTTCAGACCCAGCACTCTATCTACTCTGCTACCTAGCTACCAAAAGGTCCAAAGAGAGCTTTTTGAGGATTAATAAAAATTAGGAATATTTGTAAGTAAAGATGTATGAATTTTCTCAGCTTCCCTTTTCCATTCTTCAAAACTTTCTGGCATAATCATCCACTACATCTTCTTTTTCTCTTGTCACAGCAAGTTTTATTTCATTCGTCCCTGAGGAGATTTCCCCCCTCCCCATCTTTATCTCTTCTGTTTTCTCAAAGATCTTATTCCAGGAGACAACCTTTATTTCTCATGAATCTTCAGTCTCCTCTCACTAGTTCCTTATTATCTTCTTAACAGAAACATTCAGGTCTCCCTTATCAAAATAAAATAAAATAAAACAGAAAAAAAATTTCAACTTTTCTTTGATCATTCTACTCTAATTGCTATTCCATGTCTGTCCTCACTGCCAACATTCTTTTAAAAGTTCTCTAAGCTGGTCTCTACAATCTGGTTTCTATACTCTCATCACTCTACTAAAATGGCTACCTACAATGGCCTTTTAAAAATTCAGTCTTCATCCTCTTTGTTCTCTTCATAGCATTTCTCTCTTCCTTCTATATGTTTTCTTCTTTCCTGTTTCCAAAGCTACTACCCTCTTCTGGTTCTCCTCACATTCCCCCTTCACTCCCCATACTGTTTCTATTTTGATGGTTCCTCTTCACCTTTCTACCTGCTCAAGGTGGATATTTCCCAAAGTTCTCATTTGGTCTGCTTCCTTTCCCTCTCTAAACTCTGTCCACTGAAATCTATGGCTTCAATTACCACCTTTATGAAACCACAAGTGTTTTTGTTCCCTGGATTGGTTCTATAGCTTCAATTACCACCTTTATGGGTAGCTAGATGGTGTAGAAGATACAGTGATGGGTTCCCTAATATTGAGTTCCCTATCCTGTGTGCACAGTCTTGGGATAAGACACTTCCCTATGACATTTCCCACAGAGTTAATTTCATTTCTATCCCATCTTTGTCCTTTTCCTTCTATTCCTACTATCATCACCTCAGTTCTGGTCCTCATTCATCCACCTACCTGAGCTCTGTGATAACCTCCTGACAATTCTTGCTTCCATTCTCTTTTTTCTTCATTTCATCCATCATCTTCCAACACTTCCAGAATAATCTTTCTTAAGATTGATCATGGTTGTGAAACTCATCTTCTATATATTATTTACTATGGGACAGGCAGTGTGCTAAGTACTTTATGATAATTATCTTATTTAATCCTCCCAACAACCCTGAAGGCAGACATTATTATTACCCCCATTTTATCAATGGGGAAACTGAGGCAAACAGAGTTTAAGTGACTTGCCCAGCATCATACAAGCTAGTAAGTATCTTAGATTAAGAACTAGAAAAGCCCTTAGAGGTCATTTATTCCTAAAGAACCTGGACTCCATAGAGATTTGCCCAAAGTCACATAGGTAATAATAGAGACAGAGCAGGATTCAAATCCAGATCCTCCAGTATGCTTTCCATTGTCCCACATTCCTGCTCAGAGTCAGATTTAAACTCAGATCTTCCTGACTCCAGGACCAGGGCTTTAACCACTGTACCACCCAGCTTCTTGTTGTCAACCAAATAGAGCTCAACCTAATTTGCCTGATATTCAAGACTTTTTACAATCTGATCTGGCTCTGAGCAAGAATGTGGGACAATGGAAAGCATACTGGAGGATCTGGATTTGAATCCTGTTCTGTCTCTATAATTACCTATATGACTTTGGGCAAATCTCTATGGAGTCCAGGTTCTTTAGGAATAAATTACCTCTAAGGGTTTTTCTAGCTCTTAATCTAAGATCCAATCATTCAAAAAGCTTCTTTTTTAAAAATTAAATACTTACTTTGTGCCAGGCACATCATGGATATTATATGATACATCTTTCCAGTTTTATCTCAGATATTGCACATTGAATTTCTAATTAACTTATCCAATCATGAAATAGAAGCATGCATGTCTGGTTCTTTGGGCACTTATGAGGAAAGACCACCATGGTAGTGGGAAGTAAAGCTTCAATTTTGATTTTAATAAGGCATAGAGGGTACAACGACCCCCATATAAAAAGGACAAGCAGTAAAAATGGGTACAGAGGCAGCCAGCCTGGGGACAGGGTTGGGTTGGGGAAGGAAGGCAGACAGCTTGGGAAGAATGCAGCTTGGGAGGAGAAGAGGCAGAGTTCACATTATCAAGGATTAAAGTTTGGGACCACTAGGGCAGCAATGACCCAGAGAGAAATGGAAGAGGTCTGGCAATTGAGGGGAGGTGGCAGGAGTTTGGGATTTTATTTTTATATGGCTATGTGAGAGCTAAGCTAACTTTTATCCAGGCTATCTTGGGGTTAGTTCATTAACACATTCAAATGAGCTCAAAGTTGTCAGTAAAACTTAAAAGTTAACACAGCCATGTCATTTCAAAGTTATCAGTAACATTTGGCATTCTGTTGGACTTAATGCGGATGTCTGGAACTTGTCTGAGATTTATATATCATAGGACCAAAGGGCCCTCCTGATTCAGCACATGTTACCAGGATGTGATTTTTGGTTACTATATGATACAATTTGCAAATCGTGCTCCTTTGATCTTTAGGATGGCCTGTATCTGACTTCTAGGCTCCTTTTTGCAATCTTACTTCCTTCTATTGTTACTTTAAACTGACTACTTTTAAACTTATTATCCTGACTAGAAGAGGTGGTACAGGACTGTCAAAGAGACCAGAAATAGATACAATTTTAATATATACACATATTCCTATGCTCTAGCCAAAATGGTCTATTCTGATTTGCAATTACCCAAGAAAAATTACAAAGTTGGTCTCACCCTTTGAGCCAGACATCCCTCTATTGGATTTTTATCTGATAGAGGTTATCAGCCAGAAAAGACCTACCTGTTAAATACATACATGCATACACATGTATATAAATGTATTTATTGTAGAATATGCATGTGAATGCAAATACATATGTTTATATATGTATTGCATAAATAGTAACAGAAATACTATTTCTAACAGCAAACAGCTGGGAACATGCTGTGTGCCCAATGAGTGGAAAATGACTGAACAAACTGGTTTATGAGTTTACATGTGAAGTATATAATAATCCATAAGGAGCTACAAATATGAAAAATTCAAAGAAATATGGGAAGCCTTGTAAAAAGTGATACAGTATAAAGAAAGCAGGATTGAAAGAATAATAGTCACAATAAACAAAAACATATAAATGGGGATAACTGTATATAGAAATACAAATCAATTTTTTTAAAATGGATAATGTTGACACAAAAATTTTTTTAAGTTAAAGCACTCTTGCTTGTTTTCACAAATGGTAAAATAATACATGGAAGGCATATTCTATTATCAGTCCCAATCTTTCAGGGTACTTTTTTCTTTTCAGGGATTGAATTGAAAGCTTTTTGAGGTTTGTATTACATGTTAAAACAAAATTGATTGTTAAAAAAAAAAAAATGAACTATTCTGTCCTGTGAACATTCCCTCTGCTTTCCTCAATCACTGATTTTGCTCTCCTTCCTTCCTACACCCCAAATGTCCTCCTTTCCCTTATTTAGCTGCTGAATTTCTGTTGCAGTTAAGTAATTTTTCAGTTGTGTCTGTCTCTCCCTGATACTCTGGGGTATTCTTGAAAAAGATATTAGAGGGGTTTGCCTTTTCTAGTTCATTTTACAGATGATGAATTAAGGCAAATATAATTAAGTGACTTGTCCAGGATCACATAAGAGTAAGTGTCTAAGGCCAAATTTGAACTTATGAAGGAGTTTTCCTGATTCCAAGCCCAGTATTCTATCTAATATACCACTTAGCTGCCCTCTGAATTTGTACCAGTTACTTAAATTTTAATCCCAACCTGCTCTGTGATTCCCAATACCCACTATCAGTAACAACCTTCCCTTTATAATTCTTTACTTTGCACAACTGTAATGCACTTAGAATGCAATATTGCATATTCTATTTATGTTTGTGCCCTAACTATGCATGGGCTATACTCTTAGAGCTGTGAGCTACATGATAGCAGGAGCTATGTTTTAGCTAAACTTTGTATCTCCCTTAGCCCTGAGCATAGTGCTTTTCATGCTATAGATTTTAAATAATATATTCATTCATTCAACAAACACTAAGTGCCTAGTAGGTACAATGTATTATTCTAGTGTTGTGAATTTAAAAAAAAAATCCTTTCCTTCAAGGATAGCATACAATATTGAGGGGAGAAGGAATAGCTACAGACAAAAGTCAATATAAAGTATATTGGAGGGAAATGGGGTTGAAGATGGGGAGGTGCAATTCAAGGGACATCTCTAACCTAATTTACTTGATCTATAAAAAGAGGAGATTGGACTGAAAGAATTAGTTTTCTCACCTGCTCAAGAACCATCAATGGTTCCCTATTAACTCTAAGATAATAATTAAGGGAATTAGGAAAAGCCTTGTTTGAGAGATGGAGTTTGAAGTGAGTCTTGAAGCAAACTGAGCATTTCCAACATGGGAGACAGGGTGTTCAAGAGACACAAGAAAGAACAGAAAATAGGCCATTTTTGACTGGAATATAAACCAGCCAAAGAAGAGTAAAACAAAGTCTGACTGAGGATTTTGATTGCTATTGTCTTTCATCTTAGAGTTAATAGAGAACCATTGACGATTCTTGAGCAGGTGAATAAACGAATCAGATTTCATAAATTCCTGGGATTTTGAATTGGAAGAATTTCAAAGAGTCTTACAAACCATTCAGTCCAATCTCCTCTTTTTATAGATCAAGTAAATTAAGTTAGAGATGTTCCTTGAATTGCAGCTAAGAACAATTAACTCTTCCACATCGTGGGAGTCAGGGACATCCTCACCTTATGATCTGGAAAATTTGAGTAAAATTTTTTTGGCCCTTTCATTATACCAGAGAAGCAGTCTGAGTTATTATACTATAAAAAGATACAATATGTTGATATTATATGATTCTAGGGGCAGCTATGTGGCACAGTGGATAGAGCACCAGCCCTGAATTCAGGAGGACCCGAGTTCAAATCTGATCTCAGACACTTAACACTTCCTAGCTGTGTGACCCTGGGCAAGTCACTTAACCCCAGCCTCAGGGGGAAAAAAAAAAACATATTATATGATTCTATCTATAGTGCATTTCTGAGTTTCTAAACCTTTTCTGTGTCATCTGCTGGCCTTTACATGTAAACTGTGGCTTCTGTTAAATTTCCCAAAAATTCACTTTCAATTTCTTATCCTGAGCTGTAATATATTAAAATCACAAGGGGAAAGTCACAATGTGGAAGGGATAACTGTAGAATAATAGATTAAGTGTCAGGAAGGCCCGAGTTCCAATCCTGCCTCAGATTTACTGACTGGTTACATTGGACCAATCACTTAATCTCTTAGCCTCAGTTTCCTCATCTGAAAATAGGGATCATAATGGTACCTATCACAAAAGACTGTTGGAAGAATCAAATGAGATAATATATGTAAAAGTAAGGCACTGCAAATCCTAATACAATTTATAGATGTTCTCTATTATCATTATTACTAAATCCTAGCTTTAACTATGGAACTGCATATATAAAAATATATTTGTCATAAGATCAGAAATTTAGAGTGGACTTCTCAGATGCCTACCATTTTCAGGCTGCATTAAAGGCAAAAAGAATCCATTAGATTGTAAGGAAAGATTCCCTTCCTTTTACAGAAATAAGAAACTGAGGCATAATAGATTTAAGGAAATTATCCAGTATCATGCTGCAAGTTAGTGGCAAAACCTCCTGGACCAATGTGAAGATTTACCTTCTTTCTAGACCAGGGTTCATTCTTATATAGCTACCTCACCACAAGCCATGGACTAGAGGCAAAGCTTAGATAGCTTTTTTCTGGCCTTTACAATCTTCTTGGAATAATTATAGACCCTGTGAATTACCTTATTTTCTCTCATCATTACTACCTCAAATTTTTGTAGCATGAGAAATGATGCATTAGCAAGCTTGTATCAGCAGGTATAAATCGAGCATCATAATTTATTTTGTAGGTTATCTTAATGGCAGAAATATACACAATACAGTTGTTTTTGAATTCCTGAACAAAATGAATTTTAATATCTGATTCTATGGGATATTTTGAATAAATTCAAACCAACTACAGCTAGAAGTAAGTTGACACAGATTTCACAATGAATAACATAGTATTTTATACAGATGTCAAAATATAACCGAGAGAGATGATTAAACCATAGTGTACTGTTCACAAGCATTTTACAGCACCTATTATTACTTATTTTCCTAACCACATAGATATTCAAAAGGAAAAAATAAATATTAGTTATGATTTTTAAGAGTCCACTAACATAATATTTAGGATTCTTCTTGGGGTTTTCAAGCTCTGATATTCCAAAGAGATGCATATGTTGACTGAAAACAATTTCTCTGAGAATTCTAAAATATTCCCTGGGGTGACTGTTAGGGTTTTTATTGTGAACATGGCCATTTACTCATAATTCAGTGACTAGTTTGTAATGCATACAAACTCTTCTCTCTGGCATTTAAAGCTTTTTGCAAGCTGGCTCCTTCCTACCTTTCCAGTCTTTTATACTCATGCATTTACTATGTTCAGGGAGGACTCTAGAATCAGGTTTGCGAACCCTTTCCAGAGTTGTTCATCCATGTTTGGTGTCCACTTATAACCCAGTTCTCACCTGTGACTCCAAGAGGTTGTAGCAAGCACAGTGGTCCCACCTCAGTAAAATCATTTTGGCAGGTGGGCTTAAAGAGGTTGAGGATAACAAATCTGTTGGTAGGTCAAGCAGATGTCCACCCTGAGCATGTGCAGACATAACAGTTTGTTATGACATCCACGAAGAAAGTTGATGCAGGCATTGTACAGTGCTTAGAGCTAGAGCAGACACTGAAGGCACCAAGGTCATGCACTGCGTCCTGAGTCCAGACTGGAAGAGAGAGTGAGGTGTGACAATAGTGCAACTGTACCTCACTTATAACCAGTTCTCATGCAGTAAAGACATTCCCCATAATGTCCCCTTAGGAAACAAAGAATGGACATCCTACCTCTGTTCCTGAAACAGAATGCTTTCTATCTCAGTGCTCTGGCACTTACTGTCCTCCATGCCTGAAATGTTCTGCCCCGTTTCCTGTGCCTTCTAATTTCTCCGACATCCTTCAAAACTCAGTTCCAATCTCACCTTCTATAGGAAGCTATTCCTAATACCCCTCTCCCAATCACTAGTGCCCTCCCCTTTCAGATTATCTCCCATTTATTGTGCATATATCACATGTGGAGATATATATGTATGTATGTATGTATGTATGTGTGTGTGTGTGTGTGTGTGTGTGTATACACACACATATATAAAGAGAGAGAGAGAGAGAGAGAGAGAGAGAGACCTAGGTAGAAAGATATGTGTGTATGTGCATGTATATATACCTAGATAGATAGATGTATATATGGATAGACAGATGTGTATATATTTATACAGACATATCTATTTACATATTGTCTCCCCTCTAGAATGTAAGGGAAGGCAGGGACTAGTTTTGCCTTCCTTTGTAGAGCTCAGCATTTAGCATACAGGGTAAATAGGTGACATAATAGATAAGTGCTGGACTTGGAGTAAGGAAGACATGAGTCAGATCCAGTCTGAGACACTAGTTATTTGACATATGACCTATGTCATAGTTATATGACAAGTTATTTAATCACTGCCTCAATTTTCTCATCTTTAAAATAGGACTATTAATAGCACCTTCTTCCCAGGGTTGTTATAAGGATCAAAAGAGATCTTTTGAGCACTTAGCACAGTGCCTAGCACATAGTATAAATAATTATTATTAGAGTATACCCTTAAAAGATGCCTGTTCATTAACCAATAAACTGGGATTGCTATTAAAGGAACTATTTGTTTTCTAAATATTTTGAAATTTAAAAATATCAAATATGCATTTCAATATACTTTTTCCTTTATAATCTTATGCATTTATTTCATACATTTAAAAGCAATGTTCCTAGAAAGAGTCCATCAGTTTCACCAGACTGCCAAAGGGATCCCATGGCACAAAAAAAGATTAAGAATCCTTGCTCTAAGGCATGAACAGATGGTAATCATAAAACAAGCAAATTAGTCAGATTTTTACTCTTTTTCTCTTTGAGACCATCTTTGACATTGCTGTCACATTTTCTTTTCATTTATTTTTTATTGCAAATTTTAATAATCATTCTATTATAATAAAAATAATATACAAATATAAATAATGATAGTTAATCAAATTTAAATAATTCAAGTTTTTCTTCAGATTTTAAATATTTTTTCTAAATTTTAAAATTAAAAAATGTTTAAAGGAGAGAACAAAATTTTTCTTGATGCTAGTTGTTTTTTACTCTATATTGATTTCTAGAAATAATAAGATCTCCTTCTCCACCTTAATCCCCATAGTAAAGCTATCCCTGTAATAAAGAAAAAGAGCTAAGCCAAAGAAAGTGGTATGGTAACCACATCACAATAACATATAAAGGGGCAGCTGGGTGGTGCAGTAGATAGAACACCATCGCTGAAGTTAGGAGGACCTGAGTTCAAATCTGTTTCAGACACTTAACACTTCCTATCTGTGTGATCCTGGGCAAGTCATTTGACCCCCATTGCCTCAGTGGAAAAAAAAACCAAAATAACTATATATACAACATGCAGGCTCACAATCCTCCACTTTTCTGCAGAGAGGAAAGGGTAATGCTCATTATTGGTTCTAACAGACTGAAATTATTTTTAAAGTTACATAGATATCAATTTCCTTTTACTGATATCTTATTTTTTAGTCACTTTGTATATTGTTCAATGTATTCCAGTTATTTCATTCTGTAATAGTTTATGCAAATATTCTCATATTTTTCTGAATTTCTCACATATGTCATTTTTTATTATGCAATTTTTCATTGTACAATTAGATGATGATCACATTGAAAGCAGGGTTCGTCTGCTTTTTTTGTTTTTATTTTGTTCTGTTCTCCACTTAGCACGAAGTACTTTGCACATATGATGGCCTTGATAAATGTTTTCACTCATTCATCTTATTCACATACCAATCACCATATATCCACCTTGTTTCCAGACTTTTCCGATCATGTAAAATGTTGCTTTCAATATTGGGGTTTTTTGTGTGTGTGGGGGGTAACAACTTGGTGGTGCAGTAAATAGAATTTCAGGGCTACAGTCAAGAAAACTGGTCTTAGACACTTACTACCCATGCCCAATCCTCTGTTTTCTCATATGTAAAATGAGCTGGAGAAGGAAATTGGAAAGCCACTCTGTATCTTTTCCAAGAGAACATCAAAAGGGGTCACAAAGACTCAGACACGACTGTATAGTATTTATTAGACCTTTCTTCTTTAACCTTATCTTTAACCTGGATCATTGTCTTCTTGACTCTTGTCTTGCCATTTTGATGTCTCTGGAAGAAAGAATGAGGCTGATGACTTTGCACAGCTCTGCCTCACTTAAATCCAATTAATGTGCAAGACATCATCCTGGTCCTCTGCAAGAATAAGGATCCACAACAATCTGTGATCTCTTTGGAGAATATACACCGTGGTGAGATCTATATGTCAAAAGATATGAACAGATCATTCACTTTTTTCAAATAATTCCAAAATGTTTTTCAAAATAGTTGGGAAAATGCATTGTTCCATCTATCTCTTTTATCTGTTATTGCTCTATCTATTAGTGTGGCTGACTTCCCATAATCCATCCAACACCGATGCTTTTTATTTTATGTCAGCTTTGCCAACTTACTGAGTGTGGGAAGAAACCTCAGAACTGTTTTAGTTTGCATTTTTCTTATATTTATTATTTGGAAGATGTTTTCATATTGTGAAATCTTCTGTGGAAAATTGTTTCCACTTATCCATTAAGGAATGTCTCTTTGTCTTATGTGGTGGTATAAATTCTTTGGCTACTTTGGATATCAGACTTTTTTATCGCATATGTTCATTGAAAACATTTTTTCCACACTCAGCTTCTCTGATCTTTCTCTATCTGCACTACCTTTGTACAAAAGCTTTAGACTAGACTTGTAATTCTGTTTTTATTGGGAACTCCCATTGAGGAAATCCCAGTTATCATTGGAGATCAGCATTTCTTCAGCAATTTAGAGTCTTAGAGAATGGCCTGGAGCAAAGAAATCCTACTCTCTTCAAATCTCCCATATCACCCCTAGTCTACATCTCACAGAGAGAAATCCACCATGTGCTCACCTCATATATAGAAAATAAGGGCCATTTGCCTTTAACTCTTTCTTCTATCCCTTTCTTCATCACAAATACTTTGACTTCATCTCCTACTCTCTCCTTCTTTACTCTACTTTCTTGTTAAGTCCCCTCATTCTACATGTACCCTTGATTCCATTTCCTGCTTTCTTCAACAGATTGCTCTTCAATCACTCCTGTGATTCTGGAATCTCTTCCCATGTAATATATTGGTTCCTTCCCTAATGCATATTGGTTGGTTGTGGCTCTTCATTCTCTAAGAGGATCTAAATGACATCTTAGAGTTGAGTTACAGTGTGTTTGACTGTGGCTGAGCAAACTTATATGAGCTCACAATGCTTTCCAAAGTTCAGATACAAATAGTCCCTAGAAACATTCGGGGTGGCTTCTCTAATTTTGTGCAACTCCTGTTTACGTTTTTTAGTGTCTGACCCTAGGGCAGGGCCTCTGCTTGCCATGGTAATCAAGCCAGGATTGCGTAAGCAGACAATTTTTAGGGCACCTTTTCTAGCCCCTTCCTCATACATAGAGTAAGCAATGTGTTTCTTAAAAGGTTGCTCAGACACGCAGGGGGGCTGCCAAATCCCACTGTTGTTTCCAGTGAGAAGATAACCCTATGGCCTGAGCCACCTGAATGCAGGGTTGTGACTACAGCTCCCAGTATATATTCCTACCTGCTTCTTCACTCACCTATTGCCACAAAGCTTTGGGAATAGAAATTATATATAAATTATAGTTTACATCTTATGCTCAAGTTTTCCCATCAGAAAAAAAAAAAAAAAAGAATAAGAAAAACAAGCTCTTCCAGCCCAAACTTATGTCATTCTTTTTACTCTTATCTGACTCCTGAAGTCTGTTTTGAATCTTCTCATATTTCCTTAAACCCAGTTTTGCATCACTCTTCCCTTTCTCAGTCAACTCCAAGAAAAAATATGTCCACACTTATTGTAACCACTTCCTCTCCTCTCACTCTCTGAAGCCTTCAGTAGACTTTCATCTTCATCACTGAAATGATTGTCTCCAAAATTTCCAAGGATACTTTAATCATCTGTTTTGATGGGATTCTCTTAATCCTTATCCTCCTTGACTTCTCTCCATTATTTGTCTTTGTTGATCACTTTTCCTCCTGAATAAAGGATAATCCTGAATAATCTCTCCTCTCAGTTTTGTGACACTGTTCTCTTGGTTCTTTTCCTTCTTGTCTGACCTCTCTTTCTCTGTTTCTGTGGAACCTGTGAGAAAAAAAAAAAATGACTTACTATACCATTCAGGAAAAATTATTATACCATTTAAATCCTACTTTATGTGATGAAAGGTTCACACCCAGAATGTCACTTGTTTCCAGTAATTCTCAAAGAATGCCACAAATAGCTACCAGATATTTCTGATTCCCCTAGGCCTTGGATCCACTCAAAGCATTCTTGGGTTGTGTTACCACACCCAGGAACTCCTGAGGAGTCTACACCACGCTTTTGTTTTGGGTTACAGTTACGCATCTCTGTATCAATCTACCTTGCTTTCAGGCTGTCCTCTGCAAAATTGCTTAACTCTATACATGGGTATGAAGTTCCTATATGGAAAAACCTTTGTCAAAATCCTATATAATGTAAATCTTCCAGAATTTGGGGAGAGGGAGCTATCCCTCCTTTCCAGCTTGCTCTCCTCTACCAACCTAATTTTTTTCTAGGACTATTTCAGATTTTTTTTTTGGGGGGGGTGGTCTGTTCTCATGAACAACAGCTCAGCCTTAATGGTGGTTATACCCCAACTACCTCTCCTGATTTCTTTTCTGTTTTGACAGTGTCTCATTTGATATTTCATAATCTCTGCTAGATGTAATTATTATCTCTATAAATAGGACTCTTAGAGCTCTAAATTCAGTTCCAGTCTCTCTCCTGAATTTCAGGCTCACATCAACAACCTCCTTATAGGACACATTCTCTTCTCTTTTCCCTTCCCTTCTTTCTCTGTTCTCTTTTCTCCTCTCCTCTACTCTTCTCTTCTATCTTCTCCTCTCATTTCCTTTCTTTTTTTTTTTTTTTTTTTTGAAGCAGAGTTAAGTGACATACTCAGAGTCACATAGCAAGCAAATGTCTAATGTGGTCACATTTGAATTCTTGACTCCATTGTACCACCTGGCTGCCTCTGGACATGTCATGTAGATATTTCAAATTCAACTATAATGCTGGAGAAACTGAGCAAGATAGAAATTAGAGAGTATTTAATAATTTATTAAATGGGAGAGATTTACTGGGACCAAATGGATCCATGGTTTAGTCCCAGGGCTAAATGAGACTATGGTCTCAAAGAATCCAGCTGTGAATGTCAGATACAAGATTCTTTTATAGGATTACAAGAACAATGACATAAATGGGGGTGGTACCTGGATGGGGATGATGAATAGGAGGAGGCACCTAGGATGACATAATGGGAAGTATTGGAGAGGCTCCTGATATTTTAATGTTGTCTAAAATGAACAAAGACCTTTATCCCATCAAACATTAAGAGGAAATGATTGTAGCCTAAGGTCTAAAATATAAGACCTTTATCCTAACATTAAGAGGGAATGGTTATAACCTGAGGCAGAGTAACTGAATAGGACAATTAGGGAAACTGAGTCAGGACATTAAAAGAGAACTGTGGCACAACACAACATGTCTAAAATAAAATTCAATATTTTTCCCTTAAAACACCCCAACTCCTCTTCCAAACTAAATCCTTTCTTCCAAAGACGCCAACATTCTTACAGTCTCCTAGATTTGTAATCTTAGCTCTATCCTCAATATTTCATTATTCCTTACCCCACAGTTGCCAAATCTTGTCACTTCTCTCTACATTTTCTTTTCCATTGGTACCCTTCTCACTATTCGCATAACCACCATCTTAGAGGAATCCCTCATAATCTCTACTCAAACCGGCCTTCTCTCAGTTCCTAATAGAAGATGCTCTATCTTTGATCTTCAAGACTTCATTGCACTCCTTCCTCACCTTCAGTAAATAAAATCCTTTTCTTCCTATAAGGTAGTTCAAGTGTTAACTGCAGCATGAAGCCTTTCATCATCATCACAACTACCAGAATATTCCTTCTCTAAACTGTCTTGTATTTATTTTGCATTTTTTTCTGAAAATGTTTATATGTGAATTTGTTATTACTCTCTCATTGAATGTAAGGCAGACAATTCATCATTTTTCATTTTTGATGCCTAAGACTTAATAGGAGCTTATTCAGTGACTAGCAAACAGCAAGTACTTAAGAAATGTTCAATGATTGTTTGATTATTGATTAAGTAATGATTGCATGAAAAATTATGACTCATAACTAAGTATAATCTATTGCTAAATTCTCTAGGGTAGAGATGCCAATCTAGCCACACCTGGCTACACCTGCAACCAGATAAAAATATAATTGGAAACTATTTAATGAAACAAATAAAAAAATAAAATAAAACATTGATAATGTTATAATGTGGCTTTCTAAATCAATATGTGACCTAGAGGGATCCTTATGTATGGGATGGTGGCTCATCTCTATTTAAAAATGAGTTTATATCACTGCCTTTAGATATCTTAAGGTAATTATGGAAATTACTTTGGTATGATCTGCACTGCTTCAACTATATGCAGGGCATTTGTTTCTATTTCAGGAGATACCAAATTTTGAGAGCAACATCATGGCAAAGTAGAATATTTCCAGGAGGACAACCAAGACAGAAAAAGGTTTGGAAAACACATCTTATCAAGAAAACCTGGGGGAAAAAAGGAAATTAGTAGACATTCAAGCCATTTAATCCCTCTATGCCTCAGTTACCTCATTTGTAAAATGAAAACATTGAGCTGAACTAGCTACACCCAGGGAAAGAACTCTGGGAGATGACTAAGAACCACTATACAGAATTCCCAATCCCTCTTATTTTTGTCCACCTGCATTTTTTATTTCCTTCACAGGCTAATTGTACACTATTTCAAAGTCCGATTCTTTTTGTACAGTAAAACAACTGTTTGGACATGTATACATACATTGTATTTAACTTGTACTTTAATATATTTAACATGTATTGATCAACCTGCCATCTGGGGAGGGGAGGGGAAAAATTGGAACAAAAGGTTTGGTAATTGTCAAAGCTGTAAAATTATCCATGCATATATCTGGTAAAGAAAAACTATAATTAAAAAAAAATGAAAACATTGGACCCAATGACTTCTAAATTATTTTCCATATCTAGATCTAACTCTGTTAATACTATTTTCAAATAACTAAAGAATTATCTCATTTTTTAAAATTACATATTTATTCTGGATTGCACCAGATTGAAGAACCAGATCAAGAGGATGGAAAATAATGGAAATTTGGCTCAAGAAAGATATTCTAATAATTAGAACTATTTGATAATGAAATTATGTGCCTTAAAGTTAATTGATCCCTTACCCCAAGTAAATGCCCAAATAAATGCTCTTGTTTGGGTTGGGAAAAAAATTAGTAATTTAGCTTTCTGTCACTGGAAAGTTTCTAAAAGATATTAGTAAACTAATGTTTATTAAGAAATAATGAAAGTATAATACAGATTTTTGTAAAGAAGAATGCTACAATACATAACAATGATATTCACATTTTAAATGAAAGAAGTCATACTCTTGTGTCAAAAAAAAAAAATTGCAGTTTCCTTGAAATGAGTTTTAATCCTAGCAGTTCTAAGGAATAAAATAATAATATCTTCTGTCATTCTTAGAAATCAATTTTATCACTAAATATTTTTAACCTAAAAGCTTCTAATGAAAGAACTAATAAAAATCTAAAAGACTCACCTTGACTCACACAACCCCCACTCAAAATGAAACTAAAACAGAAAAAATACTCAAATACTAGCTTATAACCCTATTTCTGCAATTTGCAATCTTGAGCTAAAAGATCTTATTGACCTTATAGATGTTTAATATCTCTGAGCCTTGGTTTCCTGAATTGTAAAGTGGAAGGAGAGAGAGAGACCACATTAGATGATGTTTAAGATCTTTTGTAGCTCTGAAACATTTATGTTATGATTCTATTCCTGAAGAAGAGATATCTAACTAAAAGATTCTCTTCCTCTGCTCCTTACTATTTGTTCTTATATAGAATAAATTGCATTAGATATTCTAAAAGAATATGGCATTAAGAAATGAAATCTCAATCTCAATCATAAGGCAAGCTAATACAAGGATATTTATCTCAACATATACCAAACAAGCCATAATACAGACACTCAAAGCAATAATCCCCACATTGCACAAGGAAGTTATAAGTGAATGTCTGAATTTGAAGTTTTACCTTCAAAGGAGTCAGAAATAGGATAAGAACAGATAATTTGAAAAGATCTGGCTTTGGTAGAACATCAACAGTTTTCATGACACAGATATTTAAATTACTCATTTTCAACTTCTTCCTATAAAGAAAATGATGAAAAGATTTTTTTTTATTTAAAAAAAAAGATAATTTGACAGATGGAGACTTTTTATGGGTTCAGTAAAAGTGATAAAAGCAAGTATCTTACCAAGATTTTATCTTCATTTCTGTAATTCTCCCAGCAGATTTAAAAAATAGCAGATTGAATCAACTGGGAAATAGATTTGCAAGTTTAGATGTCTAAAACTGGAATTAAAAATAAAAATGTCTATTTTTTTTTAGAAGCAAGCTTTGTCTTGATCAAATCTATCATTATAGAATTAAACATCTTATAACCAAATAACATGAACACTGACACCAAAAAAAAAAAAAAAAGGGAAAGGATCTTAAATGGTTTTGTATTACACAAGTGCTGACAATGTAATTTCTTGGAATAGTTTTGCCTTTTATTATGATCATTCCCATTACACACTAGATTAAGGAATTGTGATTATCAAAAGAGAGGCAGTTTGGCCTAGTAGAAAAAGATCTGGCCCCTAAGTTAGGATAGCCTCAGTTCTAGTGCCATCTATGACTGTGGTTGTGTAAGACAGAGTCACCCCAAACAATTCTCTAAAAGAATAAACTGTTGGATAATGTGAAGCACTTTGTTCTTTTTTTTTTTTTTTTTCATCATAGCTTTTTATTTACAAGATATATACATGGGTAATTTTCCAGTGTTGACAATTGCAAAACCTTTTGTTCCAATTTTTCCCCTCCTTCCCCCCATCCCCTCCCCCAGATGGCACGTTGACCAATACATGTTAAATTTGTTAGAGTATATGTTAAATATGTATATGTATACATGTCCCTACAGCTATTTTGCTGCATGAGAAGAATCGGACTTTGAAATAGTCAACAATTGTAAGGGCCCTTTAAATGGGCGGACACAGTGCATCGGGAGATTGAGGCCCAGAAGTAATTTCTGTGGATATTAGGACTGCCCTTGGGCGGGATCCTGGCCATATTGAGATAGTTTTGTAATGGGTGTCTCTCTCGCTGATTGGCTGTGTGTGTGACCTCACAGGCCCTATGTAAGCCCACTGCAGGCAGCAACCGCGCTCTTTAACCTCGTGCTGTTCACCCTGGCTCCTAACCTGGGTGGCCAAGCCAAGATGGGTAGCCGAAAGAGGTAAGGATTTTGGTAGTGAACACATGGGTCTTCTGACCAGGTGTTCACCAGGGAACCAACAAGTCAGGGCATCAGTTAGGGCATTATGTGAGTAGGTATAATAAAGGCTTTTAAGATTACACGTGGCTGTTCTTGAGTGCGCTACCGGTTACTAAGCTATAGATTCAAGAGATTGTGGCCAGAGACCTTAGAAGGCCTCAGAGGAGGCGAGCCGGGTAGAGCTCACACTGCAAAGGACAGTGGTCAAAGGTACTCTGGTGGGTCTAGGACAGAGTAGTAATTGTAACTGCCAGGAGAGCACGTTACAAACAATTAACCTGTGAAGGAAATAAAAAATGCAGGTGGACAAAAATAGAGGGATTGGGAATTCTATGCAGTGGTTCACACTCATTTCCCAGAGTTCTTTCGCTGGGTGCAGCTGGTTCAGTTCATTACTGCTCTATTGGAACTGATTTAGTTCATCTCATTGTTGGAGAGGGCCAAGTCCATCAGAATTGATCATCATATAGTACTGTTGTTAAAGTATATAATGATCTCCTGGTCCTGCTCATTTCACTCAGCATCAGTTCATGTAAGTCTCTCCAGGCCTTTCTGAAATCCTCCTGTTGGTCATTTCTTACAGAACCATAATATTACATAACATTCATATACCATAATTTATTCAGCCATTCTCCAATTTATGGGCATCCACTAAGTTTACAGTTTCTGGCCACTACAAAAAGGGCTGCCACAAACATTCTTGCACAAACAGGTCCCTTTCCCTTCTTTAAGATCTCTTTGGGATATAAGCCCAGTAGTAACACTGCTGGATCAAAGGATATACACAGTTTGATAACTTTTTGAGCATAGTTCCAAATCATTCTCCAGAATGGCTGGATGAAGCACTTTGTTCTTGAAAGGTCCTTTTTTTATTGGTGAGTTGTTCCTGAATCATCTCATTTGGAGAAAAGTCCAGACTACCATTTCCTCCTTACTAGTTCCTCTTCCTCCTTCTCCTTTTCTCTCTCCATTTTTCAGTTCCTCTTTTATGTGTAGTTTTTCCTCAATAGCATGTAAGTTCTTTGAGGACAGGGGCTATCTTCCCTTTTGTTTGTATACTGTATTTTCAGGTTAGCATAATGCTTGGCGCATAGTAAACCTTTAATAAATATTTGCTGAAAGCCATTCCCCAACTGATAAACAATCAAAGGATATGAACAGACTATTTTCAGATGAAGCAATTAAAGTCATTTTTAGCCATATGAAAAAAATGTCTTAAATCACTATTGATCAGAGAAATACAAATTAAGACAACTCTGAGGTACCTCGTACCTCTCAGATTGGCTAAGATGACAGAAAAAGATAATGATAAATGTTAGAAGGGATGTGGGAAAACTGGGACACTAGACATGGGTGGAGTTGTGAACTGATCCAACCATACTGGAAAGAAATTTGAAACTATGTCCAAAGGGCTATAAAACTATGTATACCCTTTGACTCAGCAGCCTCACTATTGGGTCTGCATCAAAGAGATAATTAAAAGGGGGCAGCTAGGTGGTGCAGTGGGTAGAGCACCAGCCTTGAAGCCAGGAGGACCCAAGTCAAATCTAGCCTCACACACTTAATACTTCCTAGCTGTGTGACCCTGGGTAAATCACTTAATCCCAATTGCCTCAGGGGGAAAAAAGAGATAATGAAAAGGAAAAAGGACAGATATATGCAAAAATGTTATAGCAACCTTTTTCTATAATGGCAAGGAACTAGAAATGTAGTGGATGCCCATCATCACTTGGGGAATGGCTGAATAAATTCTGGTATATGAATGAGTGGTATATGAATAGAATACAATTGTGTTATAAGAAATAATGAACAGGCAGATTTCAGAAAAACCTGGAAAGACTTACATGAATTGATACTGAGGGAAGTGAGTAGAACCAAGAGAACATTGTACACAATAACAAGATTATATGATGATAAACTGTGATGGACTTGGCTCTTCTCAAAGGGATTCAAAGCAATTCCAATAGCCTAGTGATGGGGAATGTCATCCACATCCAGAGGAAAAATATGGAGACAAAATATGGATCAAAGCAAAGTATTTTCTCCTTTTTGTTATTGTTTATTTGCTTGTTTTTGTTTCCTTTCTTTTAATTTTTTCCCCTTTTCATCTGATTTTTCTTGAGCAGTATGAGGAATATGGAAATATGTTTAGAAGAGTTGCACACAATTAAGCTATATTGGATTGCTTGCTGTCTTGGGGAGGGAAGGAGAGAGGAGAAGAAAAATTTGAATGTTAACTACATATGCATGTATTTGACAAAATAAAATACTATTAAAAGAAAGAGAGAGAGAGAGAACCAAAAGAAAAGAGAGAAAAAAGAACAAAAAAGAAAGAAAGAAAGAAAAAGGAAGAAAGAAAGAAAAGAAGGAAGGAAGAAACAAAGAGAGAGAGAAAAGAAAAAAGGAAAGAAGGAAGGAAGGAAGGAAGGAAGGAAGGAAGGAAGGAAGGAAGGAAGGAAGGAAGGAAGGAAGGAAGGAAGGAAGGAAGGAAGGAAGGAAGGAAGGAAGGAAGAAAGGAAAAAAGAAGAAAGAAAGAAAGAAAGAAAGAAAGAAAGAAAGAAAGAAAGAAAGAAAGAAAGAAAGAAAGAAAGAAAGAAAGAAAGAAAGAAAGAAAGAAAGAAAGAAAGAAAGAAAGAAAGAAAGAAAGAAAGGAAGGAAGGAAGGAAGGAAGGAAGGAAGGAAGGAAGGAAGGAAGGAAGGAAGAAGAAAGAAGAAAAGACCTTTTATTGTCTTCCTCAAATTTTTAATTTTTTTAAAAAGCCCATACCTATGATTTTTATTGTTTTTTTGGGAAAACTTCCTATAACAATAAAATCACAAGTATATTCTTTTTAAAAAATGAATTCAGAGAAGTTGTGGAAAATCATAGAAAAACATCTGTCTTTGCCTCTTTTCCCTCTCCCCCCTAAAGTAAGGAGAGAAGTGAATTTGAAAAGACCAGGAGAAAACATAACTGCCTTCAAAGAGCTAACATTCTTCTGGCACGGTGTTTGGAAATGAGGAAAAGAAATAATATAAAATGCCCTCTGCTAATCAAATGGAAATGGGATCCCCATATGGGATCATAGATTTGAAGGCTCTCTACAGTGGTATAGATTATCCATTCATGTCTGCCCATTCCTCTTGTTGATGGCACAATTCCCACACCAGGAGCAGGTTAAGAAGACTCTGTAAGGAACAAATTGAGGACATCCTGGGAAGACTCTGGAAGCCTAGCTGGGCAGGAGGGTGCCATATGCTATTCTTTATATTTCTCTCCACTTGTGAACACTACAGATGGACATTCTTTTTTTCCCACTGATAGCACTATGGGAAAGTTACCCCCATTATTTGTAATGGGGCATATTTTATTGCTATTTTCTTACTATACTATTTAAATAAATGTTTTTGCTTTGAACTAACTGTGTTCTCTATCAAAAAGCAAAGAGTGATTGGAGACATTTGCATTATAGTTTTGGGGATTAGAGCCATTCTAAGATACTCATTCCTTGGAAGGCAAAACCTGTGATTGTGACTTTGGGGTTATGACCCCAGGTTCAAAATAGTTTACGTTCAGCATTCCTAAAACTGTAGCTCACAAAACTCTGTTAATGTATGTACCTTTCACTAGTTAGCCAGAAATCAAAGCAAAAGCATTTACAGAAAAAGATGGTCACCAAAATTCTGGAAACCATGTTTTTTCTTGATTTTTTCTGGCATTGTGAAAGATACCAGTGGAGCACTCCAGCTGTCTACCTTGTCCTTAACACTCTGCCCTTAGCACAGTGCCTAATAACATTATAGACACTTAATAAATATTTATGTTTTTATTATTTTTATTTTTGTTGTTTTAAAATTTTCATGGTTATTGAAAGGCGATAGTTCTGGTCCAAGTGTCCCAGTCCTACCTGCCCAGATCCTAGGAATATCTCTTTTCAAACAGTACAACTTAAAAAGTACTACATCTTACCACCATCCCTGCTGTTGCACTATAAAAGCCCCTAGACCCTTCCATCTATTCTTCAGTGAAGTCTTCTATATAAGTAATCTCTCCTAGTTAATATAAATTCTTTTGGGGCAGCAAGGAGGCCTGTCTCCCTTTTGTACTTGTATTCCTAGTGTACTTGGCACTATTTAAGGGTTTAATAAATGTTTTCTGCTTCTACCTCAACATGTGTTCCCTTCTCTCCATTCATAGGGCAAACACTTCAGTTTAGATCCTCATCACTTCTGGCGTGGATTATTCCAATAGCCTCTTAATTGTCCTTTCTGTCTCCCTTCTCTAGTTCTACACAGTTGCTAAAATATACTTCCTGAAGCACAGATTTGAATATGTCACTTCTTCATTTGAGAACCCTTAGCAGATCTCTCTTATTTGACATTTTAGAAAGTTTACCTTCTTCCAGCTTTTTACAAAAGAATATTTGTTATAAAAATGTGGCAAGAACAGACCAATTATGAACATTTCCCCACAGTACCTGAGGATACACTTTTCCCTATTCCACCTTAGATTCTGGGGAGAGGAGGTTCAAACTTAACAGTTTCTGAAAAACACTCATCTTACCACTTTCCAACTTTGGCCTTGCTATGGGATGAGTTTTGTCTCATACTTCAGTCTTAATACTGAATTGGATTCCAAAGATCATGTCTATGTGCTAGCTAGACAGATTGACCGCCTATTCTCCTAAACTTTTTTTTTTTTTTTAAAGGCAATTTGGGGTTAAGTGACTTGCCCAGGGTCACACAGCCAGGAGGTGTTAAGTGTCTGAGACCAGATTTGAACTCGGGTCCTCCTGAATTCAAGGCTGGTGCTCTATCCACTGCGCCACCTGGCTGCCCCTTTCCTAAACTTTTAAACCTCACAGCGTCATAACATTTCTAATTTCCTTTTCCTAAAATCAGGAAAGAAGAAACACAATAGTGATGGAAGGAAGAGCCCTCATGAGTCCCTTCTCTCAGAGTCAGAGACAAGAGCCGTTCTGGCCTGTTGAATGCACTCCAATTCTGCCAATTAACAAAGCTTCTCTTCATGTGATTAGTGGATGTAACCAGCTCCAGAACATTGTCAAATCTTCCAAATCAAGGATCAGGACACTTCCATCACATATCATCATGCATTTTAGAAAGCAGATCCCCAGCTTCTTCCAGGTTCTATTCCTCTGCCCCACTTTTAAAAAGTTTTCTGTCCTTGCCAAATTAATTGTAGTGAGGTTTGAACACCTTGCACATCTTGCCAATCCAGAACAATCCTCTGGGGAACCATCTTGGGTAGGACTATTGTTTTTCCCAGTGCCTGGCAGAAAAACTTCTTATAACAGTAAAAAGCAGCACAATCTCATAGAGCCTCACATTCAGGGGAAAAAATCACTATTGCTCCAAATACAGAGCTGTGTAGATCCAATAAGCAAAAAATATTTTAAAACTAAAGATTACTGTTTGTTCAATATCCAACAAAGGCCTGTCTTGGTCCTTAAAGGACCTTCTTCAACACAAAGATAATGAAAAAAAAAATAAAATCCTTCTTTTCTGAAAAGAAAATCTGATCCTTTAGAGCTTCCCAGGTCATATAATGCTTTCTCCTAAAGGATTCATGATAGGGCTGAAGCACTTTTACCACTAGGAATTCTGCTCTGGATCCAAACTTACAGAACAGATTTAATCATTCCTTGCCTTAAAAAAAAAAAAAAAAGTTTTGATGCCTTATTTATTTATTTATTATTCCTGTTACTTATCAGTGACTATTTCACTTAAAGCCTTGGTTGTTGTTAACAAGTATGGCTAAATCAAGTCAAATGAAAGGTCGGTCTCTGTCTGACAGTTCAAGCTTCATTCTAGCAAATAGGAGGTGCTATGTAAATATGATGATGATGATGATAATGATGATTCACCTTGAGTCTACCACCTTTCGGTTGTGATGAGAAAAATGCTTTCTATGAAATATCTGGAGACAAGATTAATCATCGTATTAATTGGAGTTCTAATAGTCATGGGACTATTTTGTTATAGTTCAATCAGTTTGATTATGTTTGACTCTTCATGAGCCCATTTGGAGTTTTTTTGGCAAAGATTTGGCAGTGATTTGTCATTTCCTTTTCCACTTCATTTTATAGATTAGGAAACTAAGGAAAATTTCAGTTTCTTGTGCAGCTAGCAAGTGTCTGAGGCCAGATTTGAACTCAAATTTGAATTTCTGACTCTAAATCTGGCACTCTGTTGTGCCCACCTAGCTGCCCCATAAGACTATTGGCTACAATTGGAAGGGATCTCAGAGACCATGTCTTTTATTATTGTTTTCTTTTATATTAATGCAATCATTGTGTACATTGATCTCCTGATTGCAATTATTTTGCTCTGCATTCATTCATATAAGTCTTTCTAGTTTTCTCAGAAATCTCTAAATTCTTCACTTCTGGAAGTGTAAAATTATCCCTTTACCTTATAATATCAATTTCTTAATCCATTCTCTATTATATGGACAACCATTTTGTTTAGTCTTTTTTTATAGGCTCATTGCACAAGATTCCCCTTTATAATTCTCTTGTGCAATCACACTGGCTGACTTGCTGTTTCTTGGACTCAGCATTTAGTTTCCTATTTCTATGCCTTTATGGAGACTGTTCCCCATGCTTAGTATGAAAGAGCTAGATTTGTTTGTTGGTTTGTTTTTTGCTCAAGACTATTTTCAAGGAAGAATAACTGGACTACTAAGACTAAGAATTGCACCCCAGTCTTGAAAGTGGCGAGAGCCACTTTCTGACATTTCTTATTTTTCTTCTTTCCTGTTGTTCTTTGTAGGTCTTATTCACTGACTTATAGATTGGTATAATCTTTTAAGGATGAAAGATAACCATTTTTTTTTTTGCTTCTGGAATTGCAAGAGGGAATGGAGTCAGAAATTTCTAGTTGTTCTAGTTTCTAATTCTCTGAGAGGATTGTCTGCTAACAGTGGTTTCCAATTAGTGATTTCAATGCTCCAAAGAGTTCTTGATAAAAAATTATTTAATGGGGTCTTAATAAATAATTGCCACTTATGTTATAATATTTTTCCTCTGTGAAAACAGTCATGTTTATGTTTAAAGTATTATACATTTGTTTCTGCAGCAATTTGAAATCCTTATGATCACCCTTATAATAATTTTGTTTGTCGATTAAATCCTGACCAGTGTTGACTATATGAAATGAGTTCTTGTAATTTCTCAATGTTTCATCAAATTGTTTCCAAACTGACACAATGGCTCAACATTCAAGCTCAAATATATTACTAACAGATGATCAGATACATCTGTATGCCTTCATTTTCATTCTGTATAAGCTGTTGGAATAAATCCCTCATTCCTACCATTTCACTATGTATTTATGTAATTAAGCATTTTTACTTTATTCTTGTATTAAATCAAAAATACAGAAATAAACTCAATGAAGTAGATTTTGGATGATTTGATATTGAGTTAAATATTGCAAACTTTTGTTTAAATAAAAAAAAAAAAATCCAATCTCAGTGCAGTATCCCACACAGTTTCTTGGAGGGGAGAAGCACTAAATACCATGTCTAAAATGCATTAAATGCTTGTAATGAACTAAGACAAAGGCACCCTTGAAGGAGAAAATAAATCAGTAAAGGACACCCTAAGGGATGGATGTGGAAGGAGGTAGGTGGAGAATGAGTAATACTCCGTTAGGATTACAAGGTGATAACTCAGGTTGTCTAAACAATTCTCTAGCTCAGAATTCACACCTTTAGACTTCTGAAAAGGAGTTTACATATTTAAAGGAGTTTATACCTTTAAAAGGAGCAAGTTCATTGGTTGAAGTATTTCCCACAAGCCCCTGAGTTCTCACATGCCCATTCTTTGGGAGAATAAAAGAAGACAACATTGGGTCTATACAAGCAGTCTGGATTGGGGAAGGACAAGAGCTGGAGGATATTCAGAGCCAGGATTCAGGAAGAAGAAGAAGAGGCTGGCTGGAGGGTCCAGAAGCCTCCCAAGAAACCTGATCACAGAGGAAAAGATTATAGAGAAAAGAAACCTCCTACCAGAGAAAGATTACAACTGAGAGACGACAGAACTTTACAATACTCCTACATGTGTAAGGGTTACATGAGATGCTCAAGAAGCACTTCTGGTGTGAGGGATTGCGGAATCCTTTTCAGAGCTGTTCATCTGCCTTTGGTGTACACCTCACCCAACTCTCACCTATGGTTCCAATAAGTTGTAGAATACATAGTAGCTGAACCCCAATAAATCCATCTGCACAGATAGGGAAACCAGATTGAGGGTAACCAACAAGCCTCAAACCTGTTGGTGAGTCTATACCAAGCATGTGAAGATTTCCCCTGGTGGAATATGTGGATGAGAACACTTTGTTCTTGGTCAGAAAGTGAAGACTCCAAGGTTATCCACTGCATCCTGAGCTATCATCAATTATGCTGACTTTTTATTTTGCCACTGGTCTTTAGTGACTGTGGAAGAGAGAATGAAGCTATAGACTTTGTGGAACCCTGCCTCACTTATATGCAATTCAGGTGCAAGACATCACCCATCACCCATGAAAGGAAGGAGAAACAATAACAACAAGGAAGTGTTTCTGGGCTGACAGCAGGTAGACCAGCCTCAGGGCTTTTCTAACACTGGTGCCAGAGTCATTCCCCCTTCCCACAGCCTCTTTTACTCACTAGCCAGAACTAATTGCCAAGTCATTGCCCACTACCAGCATCTGGAATCTTTGCTTCAGAAATCATTGACTGAATTGAAAGGGTGGAAAGAAGAGAAGGAAAGATGATAATTAGATAGTCTGCCAGAAGAATGATGAAATGCAAAGTGTTGAAGCTTAGAATCAGTGCACTGTCAGCCACACTTAGTGAAGGGTTTCCAATATGCAATACTCTGTGTAATAGGATTTGACTTGTATGAAGGAATAGTGTAGCTGTAGCTGTAAAGAATCTATCCTTTTGTTGTTGATGGTGGTGGTTCTTGCTCTATTACACCAGTCCTGTAGATAATGATCTGCCTGTGTACCCAGGGATGGTAAAAAAATAAAATAAAATAAAATGTATGGCAGTCAGTAGTCAAATAAACGGAAATTAACATTCTAGCTGAGTGTACTCTTTAGACCGGATGTCTTGAAGTGTGGATAAGCTGGTGAAAGAGAGGGAAGTGAGGAGAATGAAAAGAGAAGGAAAGAGAAAAGAGAGGAGAAGGAAGGGAATTATAGGTAGACAAATCAACAGTAGCCTGGCAAATGTGAGTATTCATATACAAAATGTTTTCTTTTTGAGAAACTTGAATAAGAAAAAAACAAAATTCAGGATGCTTTATAGCATTATTTTCCATGATGCTCTCTCTTTTTGACTACTACCCTTAAACTTGATGCTCAAATAAATCCTAGTTCTTATTTCTTTATGACACATCTCCCCTTTTTGTATAGAGCTCCAAGCCTTCAATCATCCAAAACAGTAGGAGTGCTGCATATGCAAGGGAGAGATATAAGTCCCCAGAATATGGCCCTGAGGAAAACAGAATAACAGAACCAATCCAACATATTCAAACTAAAGAAAAAATAAATATTCTTGAGATAAACCATATCTAAAGAACAAACACACTATTCAGATGGTAGGATTTTCAAGAATATTCCTGAAATTCCAGTTCTCTCATATCCTTCTTAACCAAACCAGAGTCAACCTGCCTCCAGTTTCCCTAATTACCATTACAACATTTGAGTCCAGGGTCATTCGTGCCCAGGGGTTAGTTGAGAAAGCTTTCAAAGATTAAACACTTTAGGATCAACTGACTTTAGTTTTTGAGATACCTGGTCCTATACTATTGAGCTAACTGGCCTTCCTAATTTATGGACACTGGTCTTGCCTATCTTGATCTCTGAACCTTCTCACTTCCAGACATTTCATTTTCCCCTGATGGTAGCAATTCATTGATTCCTTGACCCCTGCCTTCTCCTAGTTCCCAGATCTTTTGTTTTTCCTAACTTCTGAATCATCAGTGGAAAGTTATTCCTGATTCTGAATTCTAAACTTTCCACTCTTTGCTAGACTAGTCCTATCCTACTTCATTCATGCTCTAGGATAACAGAAGAACTCCAATTCTTATCACATCTCACCTAGACCGGACTCTTTTCTCCTTTATTTAGCACTATCTCCTTGGAGACTCCACCCATAGTCATGACTTTTCTTATTATCTCAATGAAAGTGACAACCAAATCTCCATTTCTAAAAGTGACTTTTCTGGAAAGCCTCCTTTTTCCTTTTCTTTCAGCTATGTCTGCCACTGTTCTTAATCCTTTGCAGAAGAACATGGAGGTAAATTAAAGTCTCCCACTGTGGTGGCTCATTAGTGACATTAGTTGAGCATAGTTAGTTCCATGCATCACAACATAAAAGCCTGCAGGTACTCACAGTTCACTGAGCATGAAATATTATAGCAAGTTCTTTGAATAAGCTTAAGCCCTTCCTCTGACCTACTAAATCATTGGTTTGGCAGAGTTCTCCTTTGACTGAGACTATGATTTTATCTGGACTTTAGAGAGAGAAAATATTGTTTATTAATATCATTTGAACCTAGTTTTATGTAGCTAGAAAATTGTCTAACCTAAAACTGTAAGTCATGTTGACCTTACAGAACCTCCAAAGAAGTTAGAGTCCTTGTTTTGGGTTCACTCAGGTTTTGGATCAACCCAAAAACTTCTCTTACAGCTTAAGTTTTGACTTTGCACCAATTTATTGAAAGTTTACGTTAATGTGCTGATATACATCTCAAGTAAATTTCCTATATGCTGTAGTTCATGTGCTGGTCCTCTTGTTTTAATTTTATATTATGCAAACTTTGTAGAGATATAGGGAAGAAGCCTTACCTTTTTCTGTCTCTCTTCTTTGATGAATAAACAACATTTTCCCCAAAAACCTTTTTAGGTGTTGGATTTGTTCTCAACTATCACTTTCCTGCTTCTTATATTCATACATATATCCATATAGACATATCTAGTATATATATGCATATATATGTCTGTGTACGTATATGTGTTTATGTGTGTGCATTTAAAATCTCAATCAACCGAATCAACCCAGGTAAACAATGGATGTGTACCAAACTGGTGCTCTATATAACATCTAAAGGGAGACACAGAGACAGAGACAGAAAGAGATAAAGAAAAAGAGAACATTTGTTATGTGCTTACTCTGAGTAAACATTGCTGTTCCCAGGACCACAAATTGTCTCCTTCCTTATCTCTCCTTCATAAGTTCCCCGCTTCCTTCAAGTCTTAAAATCTCCTTATGCAAGAAGCCTCTCCCAATCTCCCTTCCCCCAAGTGCCTTTTTTTTACTGTTCATCTCCAATTTATTTTGTACATATTTTGTTTGTACCTGATTATTTGATGTAACACTTACAAGGCTGTAAGCTCCTTGACATCAGGGACTGTCTTTTACCTCTCTTTGTATCTCTAGCTATATTAGGCTTTTAAATACTTGTTAACAAACTGACTTACAATGTGCCAAATACTTTGCTGCTGATCATCAACACTACAAATAAAGGACTCTTTACCCTTAAGGAGTTTACATTGTAAAAGGAGAAGAAATCACAAGAAAGAGATTTAAAGAGTAAAAAATAAATAAAGAGCATGGGAGCTGGATAAAGTATAGAAATCCAGACAATCAGGAGTTGAGCATGGTTAGAAGTAAGAAAATAAGAAAAAGAAAGTCTCTGACCTCAAGAAACTTACTATTTAATGAGAAAGACAACACACAAAAAGAATAAGCAAAAGATTTTGTAATCTTTAAAATTATTCAAAGTCCAGTTGCACATTTGAAAGCATATATCATATGAATCCTCAAAAACATCATCATCTTGTCTATCCAGATTGTATCAAATTGTATCTATATCAATAATGCATGCAATAAACATAATATAACATTACAAGACAATGTTACAACATTACAAGACAATGTTTTAATGAGCCAGTGTCATGTAGAATTTATCTAACTATATATATATATATATATATATATATATATATATATATATATATATACACACACACATATATATAAGAGAGAGAGAAAGAAGGAAAAAGAAGAGAAACAAGAACAAAGAGGAGGAGATGGTGGTGAGAGGGGCAATCCTTAGCACTATATCAGCTATTAATATTTTAAAATTAGCATCATTTTCTTCCAGAATCATGAAGAAAATATTAATACTCATAATTCAAATTGTTGTTCATCTTTCTTGAAGAGGACCAGTGATACCAGGAGGGTGAAGTCTTGACTTCAAAGTAACTTGGATTTAATTAAGCAGAACTTAGTAATCAAATAGAATGGAGAGTAATACAGGGTGCCAGTTACACCCTGAATAAGATAAGATTAGCTTCACTTTTGCCATTTCCTTTAAATAAGAACAATTCTAGCAATCTACCTTTGGCTTCTAGTCCTTCACAGTCACAAACACCCAAAATACTAGGTAATCTTATTTTTGGTTTTTGTTTCTGTTCATTTTGGTAAGTTCATTAGTGGGGGGAGAGGAGAGTGGTGCTCCCAGAGGAAATTGTCTCTACTAAATCACCAATGCCTTTCTAACTTATGATCTTAGAGAACTGGCCAATAGTACTGAGAAGTTCAGTATCTCAGTATACTGAGAAGTATTCAGTATCCCAATATTCCCATTGCCAGTATGTGTCAAAGACTGGTCTTGCACCCATTTTGATTTCCCTACATAAACAGGCTTTTATCTATTGTGCCATGGGACAGTTTTCTCCAATAATGAAGCATTGAGCTCACTCATGGAAAACCAAATAAATACATAGCTTACACTGAATCTACAAGTTCATATCACTTTCTCAGCTTCCCTTCTTAATTGTAGCCAGTGTCCTAGATCCAGGACATCAGAGGGTCTGACCACATCAACATGTAGACAAGTGCTAGAGAGAATTATCCATTTGAGATACTAATTGCCTTCACTAAAGACACAGACTCCAGGACTTCAAACACCAAAGAATAAATAGGAGAGGGAAACCCTGACCATCTCATTAGAATTGTGGTAAACATCCCAAAGCCCCCCTCCTAGCTATTTAATGAACCTCACAAAAATCTTTGTCTCTGACAAAGATATGACAACCCTGAAAGCAATAAGAATCCGAAATCATATGCTTGATATTTCCCAAAATTAAGTCTAAACAACTAATTGTATTTAGCCATTTCTGGGGAGAGGGAAAATGTGAGGGAAGGGAAAAGGAAAAAAAAGAATTTACATGATAATTTTGTTGCATATTTGAAAGAAATACCAAGGTGTGCATAATAGATTTTCAGTTGCATGTGCCATTATCTCTTGTATTGTGCTACATTATGGAAATGTTTGTTTTCTTCCTTAAATTAATAATAAAAGGAAAAAAAATTAGATGTATATGAGAGCTCTAAAATTCATCCCTGGCATAGATCTCAAAATAGTTTTCTCTACTTCCTCCCATATCCATTGCCCACTCCAAGTTATGGCTGACCTGATGGCATGTAGTCCATTGTAGCTGTCAACTAGAACCCCTAGCCATAGTAGCATGATTTCTATTGCAGATCCCAAACAGAAGCTTTCCCAGGGCAAGATCTATTCAGTTTCCCTTACAGATACCACAAAAAGTAGCCAAGTAGGGTTCATTTTTCTTGCTTCTTTCCCTTCCCCCTCTTTCAATGTAAAGATAAAGTACACACACACAAACACACACACACACACACACACACACACACACACACACACACACCTCAAGTGTACAATGTTTGGCTAAGTCTTCCTATAGATGATAAATTTCAAGTATGTCATCCTCACCTTACTCAATTTACTTAGAATAACTTTCAGGCATAACATTTTCACTTCCAAGCATTCCCTGTATTCCCTCTTCTCTTTTGACTAGTTCCTCTTCCTCCCACCACAAGAATAGTGAGAACAAACTCACCTTGGTCTTGACAGGTAGGTTCTTTCACCCTAGAGGTCTCCCTGGCTCTAGGTCAAAGCTGCATTCTTTACCTTTGCCCTTCTGTTTCCTAACCCAGGGACTCCTAAACTCTACCTTTGCTTGATTTAATTACCCTATCCCTTGGCTCTGGGTACTCAGTGTCTTACTGGGTTTCTTTAAGATGTATTCCATAATAATCAATGCTTCCTTTGCTCTTAAGTTTTTTCTAGCAGACTCTTTTGCTTTAATGGACTTTCTGGATTCTTTCCTCTACCCAGTAAAACTCACATGACCCACAAAAAAGGGGGGAAAATGCTCTATTCCCAACTTTTTTCTTTCCTCTTCCTCTATTATCCAAGGGACACTGGGTTGGAATTTTGAAACTTCTCCATTCTATCCGTGTGACTTAGGTCAAGTCATCAATTTGCTTATCTTTAAATGGAGATAATACTATTTGTGTTGTGTCCGGGGGGAACTCAAACATACTGGTAAGATGATAAGATAGAATTTCAGAATAATCACTGTGCCAGAGAAGAATCCAGGGCTATATCTAGATGAAATAACCCCCAACAGCTAGAAATTCAGCCTTGAGTTGTTGATAATTCCTCCTGGTGGTCCTTCAGTTTCAGACAAGGTTCTTAATCAGCTAGAATACAGGTTTCCTGTGGTCTTTGTGGGTCAGCTAGGATATTTGCTTCTAAAGTCCCACAAACATGAAAGCCTCATATACAATTATTGAATCCCCATGATGCTTAACTGTTGGAACCCAGGAAACAAAAAAGGTGGGATGGCAAACAAAATTCATGGGCCCTCATTAAGAAAAAAAAATTGTAAACAAGCCATCCGAATAGCATAACATCAACAGAAAGGCAGAGAGAAACTCCATAAAAGAGAAGAGAAAGGAAACACAGTGGCTTTGGAGGAGTTAAAGAAATGTATGCCTTCAAAATAGTGGCCACCAAAGGCGTAGCGTTTCAGTTATATTCAGATATATTAGGATTATGATCTCTGAGAAATAAATTCAACAAATTCAGTTTTATAAACATTTATGCTTAAAGTGCTATTCTAGGTATTAGGCCATACCACCCAATTCAACACATTCAATCTCTTCTGAAACTAAGCAAAGTCAAACTTGGATAGCACTGGGATGGAAAACCCCTAGGAATACTGAGCACTGTAGGCTTTGAGCAACAAGGTGAGGAGGAAAAAGAATATTAGAATGATTATTTTAGTAGTATATGAAGGATAAATTGGAGAATGAAGGAGACTGAAAACAAAGTGTCCAATGAGGAGCATCCCTCAGTAGCTCAGTTGAGAGGAGAAAATAGTAAGGAACTAGGAGTCATGAGATCTAAATTTAGTTTTGGTTTTTCCAATAGCTTGCTTTAGTGGCCTTGGGCAAGTCATATAAGTGAATGCATTATATCCCCTCTCTGACTTTATTTTCCTCATCTATAAAGTAGATGGTGATGTTAGTACTAGGTGAAATATATAGTTCCTCTCAACTATTATTTCTTTCTCTCTCCTTCACTTAACTTTTATAGGCCAGACTGCCTTTTAAAAAGTGAGTTTTTATTTTTTATATACTATTTCATACTAGTTATTTATATATGTATCTATATCTATATCTATCTATCTATATATATAATGTTAGTATGTATGTGTGAATGTGTATATATGTATATTTACCTTCCCAATTGACCCACAAGCTACTTGAAGACAAGGATGGAAAAATAATTCTGTGAATTATGCTAGGACCTAATGTAGAACCTTTGAAATAACAAGCATTCAATCAATATCTGTTGGTCATAACTACCAAATGGTCACAGGACAAACATTTATTAAGTGCTAACTATGTGCCAGCCACACTGTGCTTGATGCTTTGGATACAATGACAACAAGGAAAAAAAAATCAAATATTCCTTGCTCTCATAAAGTTTACATTCTAAAACATATAATATATATATCCTCTATATTTGTGTGTATATGTATAAGGTGCGTCTATGTGCATATAAAATACAATCGATGTATAAATAATAACTGTAAGATATTTATCACTATTTCTATATTGCAAGAAGGAAGATAAAAGTTATACAGGAAAATCAGGAAAGGTTTCATATGGAAGACTATGCTTAAGCTGACGCTTGAAGATGTGAAGGTTTCTTTTTTTGTGCTTAATAGTTTTCGACATTCATTTTTGTAAGATTTTGAGTTCCAAAATTTTTTCCCTCCCACAGCAAGCAATCTGATATAGGCTATATATGTACATCATATTTCCACATTAGTCATGTTGTAAAAGAAGAATCAGAACAAAAGGGGAAAAACTATGAGAAAGAAAAAATAAAAAGCAAATTTTAAAAAAGTGAATATAGTTTGCTTTAATCTGAACTCAGACTCCCTGTTTTTCTCTGAATGTGAAGGGCATTTTCCATCCCAAGTCTTTTGAAATTGTCTTGGATCAGTGTGAGAGGTAGAGATGAATAGCAAATGAATTTCAGACATGCGGAATGGCTAGTGCAAAGGCACACAGTAGGAGGTGGAATAAAATGAAATGCATGAGGAATGCTGGAAAGATTAATTTGCTAAATTGAAATATGTGGGAAGGAGAGTAAGGCATAAGGAGGCTAGTGAGGTAGGCTGGGGACAGGTTAAGAAGGGCTTTAAAAGCTAAAAAGAAGAGCTTATATTTTATCCCAGAGGAAACAGGGAGTCACTGAAATTTGTCAGATAAAGGACTGATATTGTAAATCTGTGCTTAAAAAGAATCATTTTGGTGGGTGCAGAGTTAAGATGGTGGAGTAAAGGTTGGGTCTCATCCAAGCTCTCCCAAATTCCCCTCAAACCAACTTTAAAATGAATTCTGGAGTGGCAGAATTTACAAAACAATGTGATAGAACAATTTTCTAAGCCAAGACAACTTAGAGGGGCAACAGGAAAGCTCTATCTCCCTGGTATGAGAATGAGGCACAGTCCAGCATAAAGAGAGTCTTAGCAAACAACCAAGAAGCAGGTTGAATCAGCAGTGGTGGCTTTCAGGGCAGAGCCCAAAGCCCATAGAACATAAGGAGATTGGACAACTGGTAAAAAAAGAAATTACAGAGCATGTTTTGCTGGCACTGGGCTCTATTGCATTGCCCATATATGGTTCTGAGTTACAGTCCAGAGTAAAGTGGAGCACCAACACATAACACTGTATGGCTACAGGGGAGCAGGGCCCCAGATCACAGTTCCAGGGCAAAAAAAGAGTGCTTGTGATCATTCATAGACCAGAGTTCATGCTACCTTGGAAAAACTAAAAACTTACAAACCTCAAGATGTAGCTCTGAAAACAACAGTACAAAAACCCTAAAATTAGGAATAGTGCTCTCTTCATCCTAGTAGCAGAGTTCAACTTTAACAAAGAATTAGAATGAAAAAATGAACAAACAACAACAAAAAGTTACTATGATGATAGGGAAGATCAAAACACAAACTCAGAAGAAGAAAACAAAGTCAAAACAGATACATTCAAAACCTCAAAGACAAATGTAAATTGGCCTCTGACCTAAAAAGCATTCTAGAAAAAGCTCAAAAAAAGAATTTAAAAATCAAATAAGCCAAATGGTAGAAGTACAAAAATTGATTGAAGAGAAGAACTTTAAAAGTAAAATTAATCAAATGTAAAAAAGAGTTACAAAAGCTCAGAAAAGCAAATAATTCCTTAAAATTTAGAATTGGACAAGTAGAAGCTAATGACTTCATGGCACATCAAGAAACAATAAAACAAAATAAAAAAATAAAAAGTAGAAGAAAGGTGAAGTATCACATTGAAAAAACAATTGACCTAGAAAATATATTGAGGAGAGAGAATTTTAAAATGATTGGTGCACCTTAAAGTTGTAATTAAAAAAAAAAAAAGGTCTGGATATCATATGTCAAAAAATTATCAAGGAAAATTCATATTCTGTAACTAGAAGGTAAATTAGAAATTGAAAAAATAAATTCACCCATTACCTACTAAAAGAGTTCCCAAAAGGAAAACTCACAGGAATATTATAGTCAAAATTCAGAGCCCATAGGTCAAGGATTTGCAAGTAGCCAGGAAGAAATCATTCAAATTATGATGGAGCCACAGTCAGGATTACACAGGATTTAACAGCTTCCACAGAGTTTGGAATATGATATTCTTGAGGTCAAAAGAACTAGGATAACAAGCAAGAATCACCTAGCCAACAAAACTGAGTATAATCCTTCAGGGGGAAAAATAGATACTTTGGGAAGAGGGAAGGAGAGAGAGAATGGTAATATATTGTCTCTTAAAATAAATGTAAAGGAGTTTTTACAGTGGAGATGAAAATTAAGGGAGGGGGGCAACATTTTAGCCTTAATGTCATCAGAATTGGCTCAAAGAGGGAATAACATGAATATTCCCTAAGGTATAGAAGTAGGAAGAAAAGGGAATAAGAGAAGGGAGAGGGGATTACTGATAGAAAGGAAGGCAGATTGGGGTGGTCATGGCCAGAAGCTAAATATTTTTGAGGAGGAACAAAATAAATGAAGAGAGAGAGAAAAAGATAAATGGGGTGGGGGGAGAGAGGAAAGGGAAAATAGGATGGAAGGAAATATGTTAATAATCATAACTGATACAGAGCTCAATTCTCAAATATGACTGAATCAACATAAAAAATAAAGTCATTTCACAATTAATAAATGGTTAAAAGTATGAACAGGCAGTTTTCAGTGAAATTCATAGATACAGGAAAAAATGCTCTAAATCACTATTGACTAGAGAAAGGCAAATGAAAACAATTCAGGGATACTACCTCATACTTGTCAGATTGGGTAACATGACATAAAAGGAAAATAGCAAATGTTGGAGAGTGTGTGAGAAAATTTGCACAGTAAAACACTGTTGGTGAAATTGTGAACTGATCCAGCCATTCTGGAGAGCATTTTGGAGCTATGCCCAAAGGGCATACTACTAGGTCTAAAAAAGATTCCCCCCTCCAAAAAAAAAAAAAACACAAAACTTTAAAAGATAAAAAGGTCTATTTGTACAAAAACATTTATGAGTGATGGCAAAGCTGTGAAAATTGAGATACCCATCAATTGGGAAATGACTGAACAAGTTGTGGTATATGAATAATTGAATACTATTGGGCTATGAGACATAATAGAAGGTTTCAGAAAAACATGGAAAAGAGTGAAATGAGCAGAAACAGGAAAATGGTATACACAATTACAGCAATGCTTTATGATGATCATCTATGAATTATTTCTTGTAATACAATGATCCAAGAGCATTCCAAATAACTTATGATAAAAAATGTCGTCCATATCCAGAGAAAGAACTGATGGAGTATGATACCGATAGAAATATACTTTTTAAAAAATTTTACTTTTCTTGGGACTTTTTTTTTGGTCTGTTTTCTTTTACAACATGACTAATATGGAAATATTTTGCATAATCACATGTGTATAACCTATGTCAAATTGCTTGTCTTCTCAAGAAGAGAAGGAAGGAAGGAAGGGATAGAATTTTGAATTCAAAATTAAAAAAAAAAAACATTAACAACTGTTTTTACATGTCATTGAAAAATATGAAATATCTCAAAAAAGAATCACTTTGACAATTGTATGAAGAATATATTAGAGAGGGGAAAGACTTGAAGCAGAGAACCCAGTCAGGAGGACTTTGGAAGGTAATAGTCTAGGAGAAGTTTGAGAGAACCTGACCTAAGGTGGATAGAGAAGAATTTAGATAAAAGAAGTATTATAAAAGTAGGGACAGCAAGCATTGACAATTATTGGATAAGTGTTGTATAACAGAATTTGGAGTCAAGAATATCTCTAGGTTCATGACTCTGAGCATCTATTTGGGGGTGCTTTTGGCAAAAAAGAAAAGTTCAAAAGAGAAGTGGGTTTATAGGTTTACAAATATTTTGGACACATCCAGTTTGTTTATTTTTATTTTATCCAGTTACATGTAAGAAACAATTTTTTTTGGTAAAACATGTACATTCTTTTTTTTTTACATATTTTCTTATGAATCATGTTGGGAGAGAAAAAAACTGGTGAGTCAATTGCATTTATTAAATGCCTATTCTTCATGTGTCATCAATATATTATAACTCTTTCTGAATACTCATATAATGTTATAGTGGAAATAGTTTCTCATTTTTAACCAGATATTATAAAATGACAATATTGCTCCTTCCTTCACACAATAAATAACACATAGTTGAGAGCTTATACTATTTCTCTACACCACTTTACCTTGAAACACAATGGAAGACTTTGTGCTGATCATTGCTGAGGCATACCAAGAGTCATGATGAAATATGCTGCCTACTTCTTGAAAGAAAGGTGATAGACTCAGGGTGCAGTGTATACATACATACATACATACACACATAAGATATATATATATATATGTCACTATCACTATATTGCTATAGCTTTCAATCTATCCCATATATCCATTATGATAGCCATCTATGTATAGATTATATAAATAAAATATATAGTGGTATAGAGATAGAGGCAGATATAGATATATACATTGTATAGTATGATATGCTGGATATACATATAAGACATGGCCACTGTAGTAATTTGTTTTGATTTACTATGCACATCTGTTACCAGGGTACTTTTTTTCTTTCTCAACATGGAAAGTGGGCTTTCATTAACTGAAAAATAAAATTTAATTTAAAAATAAATATTAGGATTCAGAGCTCAAAGATACCTTATTGATCATTAAATCCAACTCCATGTATATGAATGTTACAATTAAATACTGAATTCTGCTTAATGTTTTTTTTTTAAATGTGACTTTCTCTCAGGTCTCTTTTTCCTCTTTTTGTCCCTGAAATTTAATATTCAGATATAATTAAAATTACATGAAGATGTATATGAACTAATGCAGAGCAAAGAAGGCAAAACCATAAAAAAAATATAAAACAGCAATAACATTATGATGTTAAGCAACATTGAAAGACTTCAGAAGTCTTTTGAATCAACCACAATTACAGAAGACTAATGATAAAGCATCTACCCAGTTCCTGAGAGAAGTGAAAGTGAAACAGACATTTCTGGACATGACCAATATGGAATTGGGCAGCTTGGGTGACACAATGGATAGAGCACTGACTCTAGAGTCAGGAAGACCAATATTCCTGAGTTCAAATCCATTCTTAGACACTTATTAATTATGTAACCCTAGGCAAATCATATTCCCCTGTTTGCCTCAGTTTCCTCTTCTGTAAAATGAGCTAGAGAAGGAAATGGCAAAGTATTACAGTATCTTCACCAAGAGAATCTTTTATGGGTCAAGAAGAGTCAAATATGACTGAAGTATGGGACTTTGGTGGGTTTTTGTTTGTTTGTTTGTTTTTTACTATGCACAGTTATTATATTACCATAGTGAGGGATGGGGGTGGTGGGGTAGTAGTAAGGAGGTGATGAAAGGAGAAACCGAGAAAATTAATTCTTTTTTTTAAAGCAAAACTTAAAATGAATCAAAGGAAAGAGATGAGTAGGCAGGTTTTGATCTGCTTCGTTGGATGTAATGCCCCTATTGATGAGCCATGGATCTGTTGGAGTATTTTAATAAATTCATAGATTCATAGAATCTTAAAGTTGAAAGGGACCCTAGAGGGAATCTAATGTCTTTTTTGATAGATAAGGACACTGAGAACCAGGAAGGTTAAAACACTTATTTATGGTTATTCGTTGTGCTTTTTAAGTAATAATAAAAAATTAAGCCAAAATAACTTTCAATAAAGAATATTCTTTTAAAATCCAATATTTAATAACCTATTTGTATGTTTTCATAAGCTATGTTTGTTTTCCTCTGAGACAAAACAGGTAAACCTAATTTATTGATTAAAATGTTGAATTGAAAATGAGCAGAGTTTAGAAAGAAAAAATCTGAGGGAATTGCTTATTTTCTGAAAAATAACAACAAAAACAATGGACACTGACTTTGAAAGTGTGATTTTCTTTGCCCACCCTACTAGAACTGGGAACAAACAGGGTACCTTTAATCCAAGAAGGAAAATAACCAAATGCCATTCTCCCTCCTTCCTTCCTTCTTTCTTCCCTTCCCTCCTTCCTTCCTTCCATGCTTCATTCTTTCCTTCCTTCCTTCTTTCCTTATTCCTTCCTTCCTTCTTTCCTCCCTCCCATCTTTCTTTCCTTCATTCTTTTCTTTCTTTCTTCCCTTTTCTCTCTTATTCACATGATGAATCTGGGCACCCATGCAGGTGACTGGCACTTTTTCATCTCCAGTTCTGTATAATTAACTGCAGTCTCTGTTTCCTGAGGGATGAGCTTTGCAACACTGCAAACTGAGTTGGAACTCATTACAATTATTCTCTACAGACCTGTACATCATTGGGATTTACTCTTGGATTCCTAGAAACAGTATGAAATCCCTAGAGTGGAAAAAAGACAGAAATCCTTATTTGTAGTTCGAAAAGCTTCTTACTCTAATCAAAATAATGATTTGTGGTAACTTTCTGTTTATCTATTTTTTAATTTTTCTTTTTTTAAAATTATGACCATAACAATCATGAAGATGAAAAACAGAATTGAATATGAAATAGTAAACTGCATTTCTTTAACCCAGCAATACTTACTAAACCCATTCCTCAAAGAGACCAAAGAAAATAAAGAAGTCTTACAGCAGTTTTTGTTTGTTTGTTTGTTTGTTTTGTGGCAAACAACTATAAGTGTGCCCATCAATTAGGAAATGACAGTGAATTATGGTATATAAATGTGCTAGGAGAGTATTGTAATATAAGAAATAAAGAAAGAGATACAGTTTTAAAAAATGTAAAATTATTTGTATGGATTGATGCATAGTGAAATGAATAGTATCAGAAAAACAATTTATGTTATAACATCAATATTACAAAAAATGAATAATTCTGAAAGACTTAAGAATTCTAATCAATATAATGATTAACCATAAATTAGAGGATCAAAGAATAATAAAATAGGCTACCTCTGTAGGACAGAGAGATAATAAATAATATTCAGAATGACAAACATATTTTTGGATGTGACTAATGTCTTTGCTGACAATGATTATTTTTTCCATTTAGGTTGGGTTTGTTTTTTTTAAGTATTTCTTTTTTCTTTTTCTTTTTTCTTTTCCCTGAGTGAGGTGGGACCTCAAAGGAAAAGGAAAAAAATACTTGGTGACTGAAAAAAAAGGCACTCAAAAGCTTTAAATAAATGATTAAATAAGGAAACACAATCCCCCCTTCAAGTTTCCCCTTTTTAAGCCAGAAGTGTGAGAGTTTTTGTTTTGTTTTGTTTTATCAAAGGATCAATGTATTTGTACAGAAAAAGGAAATAAGTTTTATAGTACTCAGTTTTGGTAAAAAGAAAGAAAGAGAAAGAAGGAAAGAAATAGGAAGAAAGAAAGAAAGAAAGAGAAAGAAAGAAAGAAAGAAAGAAAGAAAGAAAGAAAGAAAGAAAGAAAGAAAGAAAGAAAGAAAGAAAGAAAGAAAGAAAGAAAGAAAGAAAGAAAGAAAGAAAGAAAGGAAGGAAGGAAGGAAGGAAGGAAGGAAGGAAGGAAGGAAGGAAGGAAGGAAGGAAGGAAGGAAGGAAGAAAGAAGAAAGAAAGAAAGAAAGAAAGAAAGAAAGAAAGAAAGAAAGAAAGAAAGAAAGAAAGAAAGAAAGAAAGAAAGAAAGAAAAGAAAGAAAGAAAGAAAGAAAGAAAGAAAGAAAGAAAGAAAGAAAGAAAGAAAGAAATGGAAAGAAAGAAAGAAAGAGAAAGAAGGAAAGAAAGGAAAGAAAGAAAGAAAGAAAGAAAGAAAGAAAGAAAGAAAGAAAGAAAGAAAGAAAGAAAGAAAGAAGAAGAAAGAAAGAAAGAAAGAAAGAAAGAAGGAAGAAAGGAAGAAAGGAAAGAAAGAAAGAAAGAAAGAAAGAAAGAAAGAAAGAAAAGAAAGAAAGAAAGAAAGAAAGAAGAAAGAAAGAAAGAAAAGAAAGAAAGAAAGAAAGAAAGAAAGAAAGAAAGAAAGAAAGAAAGAAAGAAAGAAAGAAAGAAAGAAAGAAAGAAAGAAAGGAAGGAAGGAAGGAAGGAAGAAAGAAAGGAAGGAAGGAAGGAAGAAAGGAAGGAAGAAAGGAAGAAAGGAAGGAAGGAAGAAAGGAAGGAAGGAAGGAAGGAAGGAAGAGCAAAAAATAAGATAAATTTAAATGCAAGTAAGAAAACAAAAAAAATATTCAGAAGGAAGCATAAATATGTAATTTTGTTACCACTTGTGAAATTTAACATATCTTTATCTCCTTCAAAAAATTAAACAGTATAGAAAAAAACAGCTATCTAGGTTGTATCTGTGACAAAATTAAGTCAAAGAAAATAAGAATGATAATTCAGATTTATGTAATACTCTGTGGTTTACAAAGTGATTTCTCCCACAATTTCATAAGTTAAATAGAACAAATACTAGTATACCCATTTTACAAACAAGGAAGCTGTGGCTTAGTAAAGCAACTTGTTCATAGTCAAATATTTATTCACCCTCATATCCAATGAGTCACCAAATCTTGCTGATTCTCCTTCAATGACATTTTGGTGTCGATTCCCCTTCTCTCAATTCATATGATCAAAACCTCATCTCCTACAATAGCCTGCTTTAACTCTCTTCCTTCTACAATTCATCCTACACATAGCCACCAAAGTGATATCTCTAAGATAAAAAATTTTTAAATAAAAAATCTGATCAAAAACCTCCAGGGGTTCCCTTCTAACTAGGGAGATATATATCTAGAGTATGAACTGGTCAGGGAGGACTAGCTATTCTGGTGGGAACTCTTTTCAGAGCTGCTCTTCCCTTTGGTGTCACTTTCCATCCAACTCGCTTGTGGCTCCAAGAAGCTATAGTATGCATAACAATCATAGCCCTGTACAACCCTCTGAACAGAGGGTAAAAACAGGCTAAGATTAACCTTTTGGTTAGTTACAGAAATGTCTACCCCAGCATGGGAAGCCTTCCCCTGGCAGAATGACCCTGGCAGAATGAGCAAGATGATGAACAATTTTTTTCCAGTGGCCATGAAGATGGTTGCAGTAGGTGCTGTAGAGCACTTAGAGTTTGGTCACACATTAAAGAAACCAAGGCTGTCCATGTGTCCCTTGCCATTGCCATTCATCTTGACTTATTTTGCCTCTGGATTTCCAGGGTTCTGGAAGAGATAGTAAGGCCTGATGACTTTGTGCAACTCTGCCTCACTGAAATTCAATTCATGAGCAAGTCAAGACTGTCACTGGTCCTTTTCCAAAAAGGAGGATGATAATAACAACAATTAACTAGGAAAATTCAAACTTCTCAGGTTGCATTTAAGTCCTCCTAAAACTTAAAGCAATATACTAAAGCTATCATTATTATTAAATACATTTGCAAGTTTGTTAACACATTTTTACCCTTTATACATTGTCTATTCCAAACAAACTATTCTGTCCAAGTTTTCTAGGCATTCCTCATTTCTTTATGATGATATTACAGCTTCCAGGGAAGACAGCAATGATTTTGAGGTCCCCTGACCTTAGCAGGCTTCTGTTCTAATAATAAGTCAGTGATTCTAAATCTTCTGATTTTGAAGTCTGCCTTAGGGAATTCCCATACCCAATCTAAGAATAACAATCTATCTGATTCTGAATAGACCACTCCTCAGTTCTTTGCTGATTGTCAGATAGAATCTGTGGATAATCCCACAGACCAAATCCTGAGACAATAGTGATAATTTGTTGGTCAGTGAAAACCAATTTACAGAGATCACTCCTTGGTCCTAATTCTGGCCATAAAATTAGCATATCTATAACATGAAGAACTAGATAAATGTGCCTCCTTGCTTCTGCTTCTTTGCTAAATTCTCTTGGAATTTAGTCTGCTAGTAATGTCATTTACAATTTACAATAAACTTTGCCCCTTGACCAGGAAATTGGTTCAAGCTATGGATTCTTTTGAGACATCTCAACGAAACAGTCTGTGACCCCAAACTTTGGGGTCCTTTCCCAACCTCAACACTTATCCTTTGGATAAGTTTTTCTCTATGCCTGGAACCCACTTCCTCCTTTCATCTGCCTTGTAGAATGCCTAGTTTCTTACAAATTCAGCATGAAGATTTCCCTGACCCTCCCCTATCATTGCTAATGCCTATTAATGGCCCTCTGAAATTACTTTGTATAGATTTTGTATTTATTGATATATGTAAAATTTCCCCTGGGAACTTTTACATGTATTACAGGAAACACCTTTGATTCATAAATCCTGGTCAAAAGCACTCTTTTTAATTCCAATGATATCTGGGCTTTCCAGTCCCCACTGAATCTGAGCTAACTTGGGTTTTCCCAGACCCCACTATCTGCTCAGGTTCCCCCAATCCCCACAAACAGCTTCCTCCTTATCTAAAAACCCACTGAATACTATTCAATTCTAACCCTGGCTGAAACCAGTCAGGAGCCAGGGACTCCACCCACCTTCAAGATTACCAAGAGCCCCTGTGTGGTACGGAAATGGTGAGGGGTCACCATTTAATAAAAAAAGCTGAGAGAGCTCTAGAGAAAAGCAAAGTTTAATGTACATTCTCGTGAGAAGGGCGTCCCACTCTTCGAGTAGACTATGGAAGAGAGGAAGCACCTCCTGTGGGCAGGACAGCACCTTTAATCCCTAACGCAAAACGCCCCCCTCCCACCACTGACCCTCATCCTCATTGGCTGAGAGTCTTACATTCTAAACGCGAGATCTACCCATGAAATTGAACTTGACCAATAAGTACATAGTTGCCCATATTTGGATGAAATAGGGAGATATCATAGGAGGGGAAGGCAATGCCCTTTGCTCGAACTTCAGAGACTGACTTGTATAATGAAGGATGGTAGCTTGAGATTTGAAAAGAATTTTTTGCTCTGTCCTTAGCCCTCCTCTGTTAGTTTACCCCTTCTAGAATGTAAGCTCCTTGGCAGCAGGGACTTGCTATGGAATGAGGGGGTGGAGACTCATACCCTGTAACTTCTGTAACATCCAATTAATGGGGAATTAGGGAAAGGACTTGTACTTCAGGATAGGAAATAAAATGCTGTCTTTGGAATCCCAAAGGTATGTCTATTCACCTAGACACCCATTCTTGCAAGATGTAAAATAAATCTTTCCTGCATTCATCAGTGAGTTAGTGGAGTTCTTGCTAAGATATTTTGCTTATAAAAGTTAAGAATAAATATTTCTTGATTGCTTTATTGATTTAGCAGATCTGAATTTTTGTCCTCATGTTATCACTAATAGTTGACTGTGGGAAAAATCTTTGGGTTTCAGTTATCTAACTGGTAAAAATAAAATTTGCTGGACAGGATGCTAAGATCTCTTTCAGTTCTAAAATTTTAGTATTCCTGCATGACGGAATATGTGGAGAAAGAATTCAGCATCATTCTTTTTGTTAGTTATTTAAACTTTGGGAAAGTATTAAATGTTCAAAGATATGGTCCTATCATGATTATTTTAAGAGGAGCTATGTTTTAGCTGAAATTAATTTGAGAAAATAGGGTCAGGAGACTTGGGGTGAATATTCCCACAGCTGTGAACTTCATATATAGAAGAGCCTAGTGAACTCCTCTTCCTTTTGTGACTGCTATGAGGGAACCTCAAAACATTCCATAAATTGTCCTTATGAATATTATTATTGCAATAACTAAAATGAATGAATGACAACTAAAACAAATGCATTTTAAAAGTCAGTTATTAGCTCCATTTCTCTGATAATTGGAACCACTCAGAACAAATACTAGGCTCCAGCTTGTCTGTGCTTTGTTGTAAACAGATTTATTTATTTATTTTTTTTGCCATCCATGGCATCTCATTTCCTCTGCCAAATGCAGTACTGACATCTCAGGCTTGGTTTACAATCACAAAATATCAGAATTGGAAGGACCTCAGATTAACTTCAAAAAGTTTGCCCAAGTTTCTATTTTTGTCCTTTGAACTGGGGTGAATGGGATTAGATTGACCTTAAGTACCATAGACAAATAATTTGGGTGAGTGTATCTAACACAATTTTCAGATATGTTTCAATGTTCATCTAATAACATCTAACACAACATTCAGATATGGCAGTGTTTGTTGTATTCATGCATTTATATCTGCCATCTATCCCTGTCCTTCACCCCTTACCCTACCAAAGCCCTTTATCCTGGAACATAATTTGGGCCTAGAACTCACAGACTCATACCTCGGAAGCATCCTCTGGAAAATAGAGGGCTGCCAGTACTTCTCTTCATTTCCCATCAGGCTTCTCTCCTCTGAACTTCTCAATCACACCCAGTACTGGGTATCTTCTACTCCTTTTCAGTTTCTTTTTAAATGAATATTCTACTCTATTAGAATGTAAGCTCCTTGAGGGCAGAGACTGTTTCTTTGCTTGGATTTGTATTCCAGGTGTTATTCTTAGTGTTTTAGTACACTGCCTCTGAATATTTAATTAATGCTTGTAGACTGATTGCCACACTATTAGTGGATAGATAGAAAGTCTTCCAGAGGCAGCATGGTACTAAGGGAAGAAAAAATATGCTGGCCCTAAATTCAGAAGATCTGAATTCAAACCCTCCCTCTGACACCTTTTATCACTGAGAGCATTTCACTTATCTCTCTGGCCTGTTTCCTCATCAATAAATTAAATATGAGAAATAAGGTGACCTCTATGTGGGACTTGTGCTAGATCCCCTTTCCCAAATTAACTAATCAGAGACATCTTCAGGCACAAAGAGAAAGCATTTATTTAATTCCTGCAGGGAGAGGCCTAGACACACAGTTGGGAGCTATCCTAACTCCCACCATGTGCTCTTCCAGAAGTAGAACAGCCAGTTAAACAGGAAAAGACTCAAGGCTTTTCATGGGGTAGACTAAAAAGAAGTAACCATTCTTGACCAATGGTCACCAATGTTATCTGCTTCGGGTGGGTCACATCACTTTCTGTAACTTCACTAACTTCCTGCACCCCAGGACTAGGATGCAGTCCCAGTCAAGACTGGGACTATGGGATCATGTGACCTCCTGAAACCTGAGCCCCAAGACTTCATCTTTGTGCTCTGGACATAGGATCATGTGACTTAGGCCTAGTCTCAATGCTAAGAAAACTTCATCCAATTAGTCCCATTTACCTCTAAGATCCTTTCCAATTCCAAATTTCTGATCTTCTAAGAGTTGTTTTATTTTACCCTTTTTTTAACCCAAATTTTACCCTTCAAAAAATAAAAACAAAATTCTTGCTCTGGGGGAGGGGAAAATGAATGAATAAATTAAAAAATAATGAAAAAGTACTTACTTTGTCCTAGGCATTTTGCTGTAAGCTGGGTATATAAATAGAAAGCTCCAGATAGATTCTTCCCTCAAGAAGCTTATATTCTATTTTCTAAATTATTGCTTTTTATTTACAAAACATATGCATGGGTAATTTTTAACAATGACCCTTGCAAAACCTTCTGTTCCAACTTTTCCTCCCTTTCCCCCACCCCCTACTCCCCTAGATGTCAGGTAGTCCAATATATGTTAAATATGTTAAATACACTATATGTATATATATATATATTTCTACAGTTATCTTGCGGTAAATGAAAAATTGGATTTAGAAAGAAGATAAAAATAACCTAAGAAGGAAAACAAAAATGCAGGCAGACAATAACAGAAAGAGTGGAAATGCTATGCTGTGTCCATACTCATTTCCCATAGAATAAGCTTATATTCTAATAGGGAAAGACTATACCTATATTGGAATGACAGCTATATCTATACTTAAAGAAATAGACGTTCACGACTGTAGGTTAAGAACTCCAATATATATGTTGAACAGAATAATTCGGCTTCAGGCAGTTGTAGAGATTATCACCAATCAGACAGCTGAGGCACTAGATCTTTTGGCTGACGAAGCTACTCAAACCAGAGAGGCTGTTTTACAACATAGACTTGTGCTGGATTATTTGTTGGCTGAGGAAGGGGGAGTTTGTGCTAAATTAAATTTATCCACATGTTGTATAAAGATTGATAACAATGGTAATCTAGTGAAAGAAATCACTAAGAACATTAGGAAGCTTGTTCATGTTCCTGTACAGACGTGGACCTCACCATTCAGTACTTCTTGGTGGTCCTGGTTTGGGGAAAGCTGGTGGAAGCAGCTCCTTTGGCTTGGCCTTATAGCTCTTAGTGGTGTTATATTACTCCCTATCTGCATCCCCTGTTTGATCAGATTAATAACCAGAATTGTCCGAAATTCATTATCTGGAATGGTTAGGCTAGAGGAAAAAGCTGAGGGGTCTGTTAGATTGATGGTATTAAAAGGACAAGGATGGGAGCCAGTAAAACAGTGGCAACAAGAACCACAAGGAAAGGAGGAATTTGATAGGGAATGTGAGGTTATGTTACAAAAATTTGAAGAGATCTCAATGTACAAATAAGAGGAGGGACTGAATGAGATAAGGTGAGATCTCTCAAGACAGTTGCGAAAATCGAGTAAGGCTTCATCTACTTCAGAGTTCTAGTAGGCCTGAAGGACTCTGAAGTTCAAGTAAAGGACATTGCCTTCCCCTCCTATGATATCCCTATTTCATCCAAATATGGGCAACTATGTACTTATTGGTCAAGTTCAAATTCATGGGTAGATCACGCGTTTAGAATGTAAGACTCTCAGCCAATGAGGATGAGAGTCAGTGGTGGGAGGGGCGTTTTGCGTTAGGGATTAAAGGTGCTGTCCTGTCCACAGGAGGCGCTTCCTCTCTTTGATGTCTACTCGAGGAGCTGGACGCCCGATTCTCGCGAGAACGTACAATAAACTTTGCTTTTCTCTAGAGCTCTCTCCAGCTTTTTTTATTACATGGTGATTCCTCACCATTTCCGTACCACACAAACTCCTTTGTTTTATGGATGTAGAAACCTAGATTTGGAGAGCTCATATGACTTACTTAAATCATACAATTAATGGTTAAAACTAGGTCTTAGACCTATAAAGTCACAGAATATCACAGCTGATAGGACCCTCAAAAGACATCTAACTCTACTCTTGTTGAAACAAGTTACAATGTACAATACCATCACATCTAGCCCCCTTCACCTCTGACACATCCCATAATTAGGATTGTAGGGCTCTTAAGTTACTTTTTCCATTGTAGAAGGCTTAGAGAGGTGAAGAATTGGTCCATGAAAATTGGTTCCCACCTTCACTCCCAGACCAGTTTTATAAATCATAGAAGGAGGAAGGTAACAGAGATGAGCCTATTTTTCTGAGAATCTTTTTTTTTTTTTTGAGGCTGGGATTAAGTGACTTGCCCAGGGTCACACAGCTAGGAAGTGTTAAGTGTCTGAGATCAGATTTGAACTCAGGTCCTCCTGAATTCAAGGCTGGTACTCTATCCACTGCACCACCTAGCTGCCCCGATTTTTCTATCCTTTTATTAAATTTCAAGGTGTCCTGATGGAATTGGAAGGTCATTTTGATATTGTCTTACATAAGATTAGCTATACCCCTGGTGACCTAAATAAAACTAAACCGGCTAGCCCTGAAAACAGGAAAGGGACAATTAAGGTTAAAAGCAGTGTTGTGGAGTGTGCCTTTATCAGAGGACAGTGGTGTGGTGGGGGAGCTTTACATCTTAATAAGCCAGAATGATGAAGTCTTCAATGATAGGTGTGGTTAGCAGAGTAATTAATAAAAAATAATCCCTGAGGCAAACAGAGAGAAGGCACTGATAGGGATCAATTTAGCTCCATCATCCTACCCTCTGGGGAGGTCACCCAGTCTGAGGTCCAAGTAATGTCAAACCCCTGAGATCCAACTTCTGTAGAGGTCTCCAGAAGTCTCCCCTTTATTAAATGGTGACCCTTCACCATTTCCGTACCACACACAGTCATGTCTTTTCCCTATAAAATCTTATGGGCCATTCCATGGCTGATGCCTTCCTTTGGGTCAGTCTGTCAGGATATTCTGTCCTGGTGTCTTTCTCCTTCCCCTTCTCCATGCTGCATGGTAGCTCTCCTAACTACACTGTGCTTCCTGAACCCGCTTCTCTTTATAACTAGCTAACTCTTTTGGGGTGCTACATTCCTATCAGAAAACCCCCTTTCTATGTTCTCCCAATTCTATTTTATATTTACCATTCTTGGTGTTTATTGCATCCCTTCATTTTGTCTGTAATTTCTTCCCTAAATAAATCTTAGCTTTTGCCAAAGAGAATAGCCAATATGAATTCTTCACAAGACTGAAGCTCGACTTTTGGTGCCTGCCATCAACTGGTGTCTACATCACCCACATCATTTTGATGTGCAAACTACATCAAGAAGATCTGGAAGAGGGAAGAGGAAGAGAAGAAAGGGGAAGAAAAGGAGGAAAAGGAACAAGAGAAGGCAGAAATAGCTTTATGGCAGCAGAGAAGAGAGGCAATTGACTATTGAGAGTTGAGCTTTAGGAAATGGTCCACCCAATATAGACACTTCACCTAAAGAAAAGTAGCATGAGGACACCAAGACAAGAGAAAGGGCTTGAGGCATTGTACTGGAAGCATACATTTCTTTGGTCACATGTATATTTGTATTTGTATATGCCCCACTACTTAGTATACTCTAAACTGATGCTCCCATTTTCCCCATATGTGGGAATATGCATTTCAGATTCATAAGCGAGGGAGATGTTGCCATCTCCCAAGACATCTTGGGGTTTACTGACAAGATTTCTTTCTTTCTTAAAGACTAGGCCTTAAACCAAAACTAAAACTTAATGGCCAAATAAGGGAGATAGGCAAAAGAGGGAGCGTTTCTCCTATTGGACATGTTCTTGGTCTAGTTGTTAAAACTAATTGATGTCTTTTGAAATCTACCAAATTTATTATTTTAAGGAAATACATTGAATAGGATCATGTGGCATAGATTTTAAAGCAGGAAAGTACAGCTCTCTCATTTAGCTGATGGGAAAACTGGGACATTAAGAGGTTAAATAATTTGCCCAAGGTCAAATAGCTAACAGATGTTCGAGAAATGATTCAAAACCTGATCTTTATTCAACTCCAGTACTCTATCTTGAAAGAAGTATGCTTTGGGAATCGATCTTGGGCCTAAGAGGAATTAGGAAGGAGCCCAATTGGTGCTAATACCTTACCTTTGTACCCCTATCTTCTCTTTGTTTCTTCTTAGAGGCGACCTTCTTGGGGCATTTTATCTTGCTTTTTAATCATTTATGAAACTAGTATCACCAACTAGTGCTGGGCAGGAAGACTACAAAGAGCTTGTCAGTTAACAAGTATAAAACTCCCACTCAGAGTACTACTTAGGCAATTTAAAACCTTTAAAATTGCTCAATCCCATGTTGGAAAGACTGGCTTGTACTTCTGATGAGAAAGAACTTTTGAGGTTAGTTCTGTTTTGTGTGTAGCTTTTAGCTTGGAGTTCATTTTTTTTTTTTTTTTTTAACTTAGTTTAGGCTCTGTGATACTGAGAGAAAGGTTGGAGCAATTAACTCATTCAAATAACTCAAGCATGTAACATTCCCAAGTAAACTAGAAACATTAAAAAAGTAATTGGGAACTATTTAATAAGATAAATAAAAATAAAACATAGATAAGGTTACATTTTAAAACTAACTCAATATGTAGCTTTCAGGGATCCTTATTATGGAATAGTAACCTGTTTTTGTTTGTTTGACGTGGGGGCCTATGCCACTAAGGAATTCAGTAACTTGTTCAAAGTTACACAGCTGGTATATGACAGAAACAGTACTTGTACCCATGTCTTCCTGGCTCCTCACCCAGCTTTTTATCCAATAGGCCCCGATGTCTCCTTTCCACAATTTATTTAAAGATTATATCAATGATTATCCCCTTCACACCCAACTTCTAGGTTTATGTTGTGTGTTTTCTTTTACTTCTACCAATGGATCAACCCCCCCCCAACTCTCCCTTTCTCCCCATTCCTTTAAAAGCAGGTACAGAGGATGTGTTTTTTGTTTTGTTTTTTTTTTTTTTGATTTTCAAATTTCAGTCTTTGACTTCATTCGGTTTCTTCCATCATTTTTCAACAAGTAAAAAGAGAACAAGGGTAAGGGAATGAGTAATAATATGATTAAAAACTACATATAATATGTTAAAATTTACATATGTATGTATATGTAATTGACAATTTATATAATGTTTTAAAATTTTAAAAGAACTATACTATATATTCTATCTTAGAGTACATGTGTATATATATATACTTTTTTTTTCTTACAACAACTTTGTGAAAGCTTTTATTAATCCCAAATACAAATGAGGAAACAGACTTTGAGATTAAGTGTTATGCCAAAAGCCATATAGCTAGCTGGCCAGATCTTCCTGACTCTTATTATCTTTGATAGCTAGCTAGCATTTATGGAATGCTTTAAAGTTTGCAGAGCACTTTATAAATATTATCTCATTTTTTAATCTTCAAAAAAATCCTTCGTTGTAGGTACTATTATTATCCCCCTTTTACAGATAAAGAAACTGAGACAGACAGAAGTTAATTGTCTTGCCTAAGATCTGAGCTAGTGGCTGAGTCTGGATTTTAATTTAGGTCTTTCTGACGCCACTTTCAGCCCTCTATCTTCTAAGTGTACCTTTAAAGTCTACATTTTTTGTTGTTGTTGTTGTTAACTTCAGATGGAAAAGAAGACAACCAGTGCCTACTTTATCCAGATAATATAGTAAAGTGATTATGTAAGTAATGTAGTCTTTTCCCCCCCTCCTTTCAATTCTGTGGAACTGAGAGGAAGGTAGAGAAGGAAGGGAAATGTATAATCCATTAAATTGGACTGTTTAATCTACAGATAATGAAGTTTTACTTGTTTGGTTAAGCCCATACCTAGGGTATAGTTCACTTTGATATTAAGATATAGCCATAATAACAACAAAGCAGGTAGTAGGGGCATAATTACACTGACACATACCATGCCAAGGTAAACATTTTTCCTAACTCAAACCCTCTTGCCTCATAGCATGTCTTACAAATAATGGGAAATTAATAAATATTTTGTTGATTAATTCATTTTTGAAGAGATTGATGAGCTTTCTTTCTTTTTTTTCTTTCTCTCCTTTCTTTAAAAAAAAAAAAACTTTAAAAAAAATTATCTAGCATTTATTTTGTCTTCTTTCCACCTCCCCCATCCAATGAAAAAAAAAAAAAAAGTAAAGCCCTATAACAAGTAAAACAAAAACCCGAACTGGATGCCTCTCTTGTGTGTGTGTATGTGTGTGTGAGAGAGAGAGAGAGAGAGAGAGACAAGAGAGAGACAGAGACAGAGAGAGACAAAGAGAGAGACAGAGAGAGACAAGAGACAGAGAGACAGAGTGAGAGAGAGAATCTGTACCCTGAGTATACACCTTTGTCAGGAGCTCGGTAACTTGCTTGGGGTGTCTTGGTTGATCAATGAATTCATAAATCTGTTTTCTAATAAAAGATATTATTTAATAGTAGCTCACATTTATCTAGTGTTTTAAAATTTGCAAAGCACTTAACAAATATCATCTCACTTGATCTTTACAACAGCTCTGAGGGGTGGATGCTATGATAGCCCCTAATTTTACAGATGAGGAAACTGATAAATTTAAGTGACTAGCGGCTACTAAGTGTTTATGACTGGTTTGAGATCAGGTCAATCCACTCGATCCACTGGGCTACCTACTTGATTAATTTTTTTTTTTTTTTTTTAATTCTGGTAGGCTTTACTAGAGAATTTAATACAGTCGCAGAACTTGGTATAAGAAGAGCTTGGATTAAACTGCTCAAGTTTATGAAAAAAATTTATGGAAAAACAAAAAAGGTCGGTAGCATCCTGAAACTTGGCTTCCCCTTGCCAAAGATACAGACACGCAATCGATCAGTTCTACTCCTAACCCTAAAAAAAAAGAAAAGAAAAAGAAGGAAAATGAAAAATAAGGCAAACAATAAACTTCAGCTCCGCCTAAAGAGATCGATCCGTCCCGCTCTTTTATCAAGCGACTAGAGAGGCGGTGTATTCTACCACGCGGCCCGCTGCGCATTCTTTAGCCAGGGGCGGGGCTTCCTGACGTCCTGGGGAGTGTTGCCCAGTTGGAGGCGGGGCCTGGTGACGTCCGGCAGAGTTTAGGTGGCCCGGTAAGGGGCGGGGCGGGGCGGGGTGGGATGGGAGCGGATACTCAGCCCCCGAGTCTCGCTCTTGGCCACAGCCACTAACGCTTGAGCTCCAAAACCGGGATTCTTCCAAATCTGCGCAGGGCCGCTCCGGTAGTGAGTCAATGAGCCCCGCTCAAACTCTGCTGGAGTGCGGACTGTGCCTTTAAGTGTACTCCACTCCCAGAGTTGTGGGCTATTTACCCTGGGTCCCAACGGCAGCTGCTGGTGCAGTGCCGCCTCCCCTCCTCCTCCCCACGCTCTGACTTCTAGGAGCCCTGGCACCCCGGGGGCCTCCCACAGAGTGTCTGTGTCCCAAAGCCGTGCACACGCTGCCTCCAGCCGCGCACGCTGGGGCTCCCGCGGCTCTCCGCTCGGGAGTCGCGATGCCCTTGGGACACATCATGCACCTAGATCTGGAGAAGATCGCCCTCGAGTACATCGTGCCCTGCCTGCATGACATCGGCTTCTGCTACCTGGACAATTTCCTGGGCGAGGTAGTAGGCGACTGCGTCCTGGAGCGCGTGAAGCAACTGCACTGTGATGGGAACCTGCAGGACGGGCAGCTGGCTGGACCCCGCTCCGGAATCTCCAAGAGGCACTTGCGGGGAGATCAGATAACCTGGATCGGGGGCAACGAGGAAGGCTGCGAAGCCATCAACTTCCTCCTGTCCCTGATCGACCGGCTGGTTTTGTACTGCGGAAGCCGCCTGGGCAAATATTATGTCAAAGAAAGGTCCAAGGTAAGGGCGCTGTTACTTTCAATTGGGGACTGGGAAGAGCGGCGCCCTGACGGATCTCAAAGTTAAGCACCCCACATTCACTGTTTGCAAGAAACTTCCCCCCCAAAAAAATTTATGATACAAAGAAGACTAGTTTGGGTTAAAACAAAAAAGTAACCCAAAAATGGTTTGGGTTAAAACCTTGGAAGAACGCCCTTAACGTGGCACTTAATTTTAAATAAATCAATCCGACTAACAGTTCGGTCAGTAGAATGAACACTGGACTTGGGAACCTAACCCTGGCTTCTGCCACTTAACACTTACGTGATCTTGAGCAAGTCGTTTCCCCTTCCGAATCTCAATTCCCTTACATGTAAAATAGGTGTTTTTCAAGGTGCACTGCCTTATAATGAATGTCTTTGGTTGCTGGTAAAAGACTATAATCAATTTTTTTATTTGTGTATGTTGGTGATCATTGGATAATGAGAACCAGGGGATGGGGTGGAAGAGATTGCTCCGGGAACGTCTTAATGATTTCGGAATGAGCCTAAGTTTTTGCTATTGTTTAGTGATCCTGTAACCTCATACCTGTTGCTGAGGCGGTCCTCCAAATATTGTCTTTGAAGACCTACAATTAAGATTTTTTTAAGGCGATAGTTCGTTGAGTTGGACTCAATTCTAGTGCAATCTGTAGGCTCTTTTTCTCCCTCTAAATTTGTGCGTTTGGCCTATTGACCCAAAGGCACAATTAGCTCAAGTGTGTTGGTTGTCAAGATTCTTTCCTACCTCTTAACCAGGCCCTTTTGTAGTAGTAAATAGATGGTGAAATCCACCCAAACAACTAACTAATTGATCATGAGAAAGTAGACCAGAGGTTTTGGTTCACTTATTCCTCAAGAGATTCTCTTGAAGATAATTTCTTAGAAATGTTTACAGAGTATATTGACAGTATCTCTGAAAAGGTGGTAAGTTACCTTAACTCTTGTACCTACACTATTCATCTACAGACTCTGAAGTATTTGCATGCTGTCTTCCCATGTTTATTGGTCCAGCCAATGTTGTTTCTGGAAGCAGCTCCAAGTGATTCTCCATTTTCTTTTATCCTAAATGAGGCTGAGGAGTAGATGAGCATAAGTAACATTTAAAAACCTGAGTTGTACAGAGGAAAGCAAACTGACCATCAGTACAAGGAGAACAGTCACCTATGTACCATTTAAGGGGGTGTAATAGAGTATTTCATAATTTAAGATTGATCCTGTGATAAAACAAGCTACTGCTGTCCCATTTGGCCCACGAGCACTGTTAAGACAAAGAATAAAAGACCAGTGCAAAGATGTGGAAATGAATCCTTGGAGAAGTGAAGGGAGGTGGGAGAAAGAGACAAGTTAATTAACCACCTACCATATGCTATTGTGCCAAGTGCTTTACAAATATTATCTCATTATGGGGGAGGGTCTGGATAGAGTATATACGTTCTGTATCCCTGAGAAAATTAAAGACCTGTCTAGGAGTTCAAATTCTTTGAAGGCAAAAATAATCCCTAAACATTTGTTTTTAACTTGGAGGAAAGTTCTTAAAGTCCATCAATTTATGAAGTATTTGGTAAGCCATTTTAGTGAAGGTATTAGACTCTTTGATCCTATTTTGAAGGAAGATAAGGACATCTAAAGTTCTTTCAAACCTAGGCTGCACAGTTTGAAATGAATGTTTCTTGTTTCCACTACCCCTCCCCCCTAAAAACAAATTAGGTTTGAGATGATAAGAATAAGTAATCATGAAGAGACCCTTCAGCACATAGAAACCTTACCAGGTTCTAGCTTCCTATGAATAGCAGCTTGGGCCACTTATAAATTTAGATCTAGAAAGGGGTTGTAATTTATCTCTGACAAGCCCTTCAAGTTCTTATGGTTACAAGCATTTGTAAAGTATCTGCTATGGTACTAAGCATTAAGCTAAGTATTGGGGGTATACCAAGAACTGTCCCACCCCTCAAAAGAGCCAAGCTCTGGTCATGATTCAAATCAAGTATACTTTTTCCTAGATGGCTCTGTTTTCCAAGGCCTCTCTTTCAACCCTACAAATTTAAGGGTAAGATTTTATTGAAAAGAGTTTGAAACCTATCCACAGCAAGAAAAAGCATATGGTTGTAGCAAAATTTGATGGTTTTATCCCATATGGGTGTGATATTCTCCCATTATTGGAATAACTTTATTAAGTATAACCCATCCAAAAAGTAAGAATTGTATAGTCTTTACTGGGTAGCTCACTAAAAACTGGTTTTAACTATCTTTTCACCATTGCCTAGGTTCCCCAACCTACTATGCTTTCATTTCCAGCTCCCTTACCTCATTGCTTTGCAACATATACAAGAAGATGTTTATTGAATGAATACTTTTTGAAATTGAAGCAAGGAAATTTGATACTGATGTTCATTCTAATAAGTGGGATTTTGAAGTGTCTCACAAGGAAACCTACCTTTATCTAGATTGTCATCTATTTTCCTAATATATAGTTCTTCTTTCTCTAATTGTATAATTAATAGAAAAATTAAGACAAAATATTCCCAACCAATTAAAACATTTTTGCCTCAAGCAAAATAAGCTATATCAGACCTCCTGACAGAAATGAGGTCATAAAGAAACCCGTTTGTAGGGGGATGGAGGTGGCTATCCAGCTTCTCATCAAAATTAGCAATTTTTGGTTGAAAGAAATCTATTCTCTTTCTAGGAATTTTCATTAACTTTGCCCATTTGTTTTCCTTTCCTGTCCTTTACTTATTTTCCTCAACCTCCAACATAAAGACGAGTCTACCCTAGGCATGAAAACCTAATCAAACATAAGGCAGAATCTGCTAAATCTATTTTAGGTTTCTTACTATTCTTAAAGTTCAGATATATATTATTTGTATGATTGAGTGAGTATACTTTTAATGTGCCTCATGAGGAAGTAAAAGCCATTAAATTGTAAGTTTGTCTCAGAAAACAAGTAAGAAAAATAAGTAAGTCTCCAGGCTGCAAGGCAGAAATGTTGATCAGACTCCAATTGCTGAAGAAATAAGGGGTTGTTGAAATATTAAGGGAACCCTTCATTAAGTTACCTGAGCCGAATTGACCTTGGCAATTGAACTTGTTGGAAATGTATCTTTAGGGGCTTAATTAAGGTGCCTTTTGGGGAAAACTAGTTGTAATTTTTTGCAATGTGAAGCAGAATGGCGCCCCCTAACTTCAAGTGTAATCCCTGTTCTGAGACCCTCCCTGTATTTATTTTAAAAACTGCTCCCTCCTTTTTCAGGAATGTAGGAAATCTCCAAGACAAATATTGATCACCATTTTCTCCTTTTACTTTTCTGCACAAATCTCAGAGAACAGTGATTTATTTTCCACAGGGATTATAATTTATAGAAATAGAAGTTCTTTTGCTCAGCAACAGTCAACAACTAGTTAGATTTCTCACTAACTCACTGAGTAAAAATGTCACTAATTCATAAAAATGGAGATTATACGTATACATAAATTCACATAAATATTCACAAATATCACATGTAAATATACACACATTTGTGTGTATATTTACATGTGATATTTGTGAATATTTATATATGATTTATATTTATGAATTGTAGGTCCAATTCTGATTGACAAGTTTTTCCCTTAAACAGCTGTAGAAGCTGATTCTTAGTTCTTGGAAAACTCAAAGGCAAGAGCTTTACTAGTGTTTCCCATTGCTATTTTTAGAAAATCCACTTATTAAGTGGGCTGCTCACAAATGGCCTTAACTGGACTAACTCCAGATAGTTGTGTACTTGAGGACGGGGAGGAAGTAGCTTCCCTACCCCAAAGGGATTCTTCTGTGACCGAGCCAAACCAGCCTTGGGCAAACTTCTCCATTTCACCTTGAATTGCTCTAAGAGAATAATTAAATAAAAAGAAGGTTAGGTGAAGTTAAAATGCTTCCATCTCAGTGAATACCACTATGGGTGTAGACTTTTGTGGGTTTTGTTTCTGTGCTAATTCGTGACCTTTCCTATCTATTCTTGACCACTTCTTTGGTCTTTGGGAAGGACTAAAGAAAGTTTTAATGGGGGTAGAGGAGAGGAAAGAGCTGTTTATTTTTGAGATCTGTGTATGCAGGCTGTCCTCAGTGTTACAGTCTTGTCACCCAACCTTCTGTTTCTTAACCTGGGTAACCAATCTCACAGCCAGGAATAATACCATTGATGTAGAGGCTTTGAAGTAAAGTTTTTTGGTTAAAAACTTTTGTACTTTTTGCAAATTGAATGTCACACCCTTATGCAAATACATCTGTGGGATTTCCCAGTTTGTTAAGATTTTCTCAAGAAAGTGCTTTGATCCATATGAACTCTGAAAAAGTCACTGGAGATGACTTTTTGGAGGGCAGCTTTTGTCATGGGAAGACATTTGGGGAGAAAAGAAATTTACTGATTATTTGGGAAATCTCAGTAAATTATAATAAACAAAGACTAACAGGGATGGAAGTGATTTTATAAAAGCAGTTGAAAACATGGCTTTTTTTTTTTTTTACTTTTTTCTTCAAACTCGATCAAGATCCTATTTATCTTTTGTGAATTAGGTTGAACTGTACTATGAACTGGGTGAATAATCTTAGATTATCTTAAATACTTAAAGATAAATGGCTTTTATAAAGTAATGTTCTGATATAATGGCACATCTTGTGGCTAATTAATAGATATAAACCTTCTTTTAAAACCTTAAGTTAGCACCTTGTTAGTTTAAAACAAAACAAAACAAATTCTTGGCTTTGGGGTGGAACATACTCAATTTGGAAGTTTCCATCTAGGGAAGCAAAGCATCTTAGAAACTGATTTCATAGTCTTTGCTTTATTCATTTGCAGTGTTGACCTATGTTTCTAGGCTAGAAGTGTGTTGTATGCTGTTTATTTCACTTTCTTGCCTAGTTTATAATCATTTCCCTACATTCTGTGTTCAGTGAAGCTATACCAGCTGACTTCAGTTTAATTATAGCTGCCAACCCTTGTCTTTTCCTTTGATTTAAACTTAATTTTATTAATATGTTCTTTAATCTTCTATATTCTCTATAGACCCGCTTAAGTTTTAGGAAGAGAAAGTCTTAGGCTTAGTAAAAAGGACCTTAGAACGTCTCTATTTTGTCCATCTAGACTTAACTAAACTTTATTTAGAGAAAACGAGTACTGAGTAGGATATTTAAATAGTTGGAGGACTTGAGGTTGAAAAGTCATTCCTTTTATTGATAAGTTGTATTGAGAAATTTTAGAAATTGTTCAAATGGCTCAAAGTATATAGTACATAAATTAGTTAGGGTGAAGTAGTATGGGATATTTGAACACTATTTTAAATGTCTATTTAATTTATTTACTTATAAACTCATTTATTTTGGGTGAATGAAGCTTTTATTAAGCACTTTATTTTTTATTAAGCAGTGTTGTCACAAATAGAAAAATAACAGTTTTTATTATAAGGTGATCATATTCTAATAGAGGAGACAATATAAGTGGAAGAATAACTCCTTTAGGAAAAATTGACATAGATTTTATGGTACAGTATCCAAACAAATGTTAATTCCTATCTTTTAATATCATTTTTATTTGGAATACTAGAATTAAAACTTTAACATCTTCAATCATATGCATTCAAAAAATGGTAATCTCATGGGATTTTAGAATTAGAGCTAAGAGAGATCTTAAAGGCTCTTGAGTCTAACTCCCTCATTGTGGAAATGTGGAAATTAAGGCAGACTGCTTGTGACTAAGGCAGAAAGGGCCAAAAAAGGGCTAGTAAAGTGTCTAAGGCAGTATTTGAACCCAACTCTTTCTGATTCCAATGCTAGCCTTTTAGCCCTTTCATCATCTAGGTACTTCTAGTCATCTGATCCTTCTAATCACTTGTACATTGAACTTTTCCCCATGTTCCTTATCTTATTTTTTACTTCTCTGATATTATTCACCTTTCCTCTGGTGAAACAAAAGCTTTTCAACTCTGACCCCTGTTTTGAATCTTGCCATTAACCATTTCAAAATCATCTCTCTCCCTTCCTGTATTTTCTGTATTTGAAAATCATGTTTTACATTGATGACAAATATAAATATGAATCATTAAGCACCTTTTAATAAATCAACAAGCCTTTATTTGGGACATCAACAATGTGGCACTCATTAATCTTTTAACTTTTAAAAACTTGCTTAAGTCTTTGTCCCGTGGAGGAATTATCTTAATCATTTTAAACTGTAAAGTGATATGTGTGTGTATGCATATGTGCACATGTATCCCCAAAGTTTTAAGTCATATGTGTATAATCTCCCCTATTATTAAAAAGTGCATTTCTTGAATTCAGCAACAATTTTACATTTTTATTCCCAGTATTCAGTATCATGTCCTACATATGAGTGAAAACTTTGGACTTGCCCTGGACTTTGAAAACTGTTTTTCAGCATATTTGGTTTCCTTTGTATTCTGTATTTTGTTTTGTGTATTTAAAAATATTCTAAGAAGAGATCTGGTAGTAACATCCAGATGGTCAAAAGGACTCATGAACCCAAAAAGGCAAGAATTCATCATGTTGTTTGAAGGTGGCTCTTGCAATGCCTGGGAAAGAAATCTGGGCTTCAAAGAGATACCAAGCCCTGGAGTATTTAACCTTTTTCCTTTAGGAACTTTACTCTGGAGCCTATAGTTCTGATTAAAGAATTGCTTGCTTCCTTGGGTGCTACAACTAGGCTGGTCCCAAGCATTTTCTTCCCTGATCTTGTGCTCATAATCCTCTCCAGTTCTGGAGCTATAATCAAATTAATAGTCCTTGCTTCTAAAAAGTTTGTCAATCTCCTCTCTAGCTATCATCTCCATTACTTTCCAGATCAAAAGATACCATCCCTGCTACTCATTCCCCTTGAGTGATGTATGTGTGTTGTCTTCCCTATAAGTATCTAAGCTCCTCAAGGAGAAAGAATTGTTTTGTTTTGTTTTTTCCTTTTTTGTTTGCTTGTTTCTGTAAGACTTGCTCACTTCTTGTTCAGTCACATCTGACTCTTCCTGACTTGCCCCTCCCCACCCCATCCCACAGTTTTCCCATAACAGACCAGGCCCTTCCACTATTTCACTCCAGCAAGTTCATGTAATTTGTTCCCATGACACTATCCATCTATTTTTTCCAAGAGCTAAATAAATGGTTTTTCATTCCTTCAAGATAAGAGTGAGGGGGGGATCACCTGTAAATATGCAGTCACTAGGGAGAGAGGTGGAAGATCTCCTTAGTAGCCACCTATAAAAAAAGTAGCTTACCCTCTGCAAAAATGGTCTTTGTTTCAATAAACTTGTGAATTCTTCCACTGCAGCATGCATCACAATTAGCTGCTGATGAACCCTGTGACATATTTCTTCAGGAGTAGTACAGTAGTATCATTTTTCTTTTTCTAGCTCTAATGTACATTCTGGCATAATCAAGGATTCAGATCTTTTCCCCTAGGCAACTGCCAGGGTGCCCAGTGTGGAGTTGAGCCTTCAACCATTGCAACTGTAAATATCGAAGACAAGTCATTTTTATGATATTCAGCTAAGGAATTCAGTTTGGCAAGGATCCAAACAGCCAGTGATTTGGCATAGATTCAGAGTTGATGTTTTATATCTGCATTATTCAAGCAAGATTATTTAGCTTGGTTAATTATACATAGAATTTGTTAAATTTTTTTTTAATCTTCTTTTATCTTGTTATTTACATGGTAGAGAGTTTTTGGTTGTTCTTTCTGTAAATGTGTAGCCTCATGTAAATATGTACTCACACCCTTTTTCCTCTTCCCCTCAACTTTTTTTGCAAAGTATAGATTATAATAAACTATGGTTTTCTTCAATAAATATTCAGCAAACATTTATTGTATATTAAGTGCAAAGCAATGTGAATACAGCTTTAATGTCTTGTCTTAAAATGGAACAATTTAGAAGCTGTGATGTTTTATTATTGTTTTGATCATGACTTATGATTTTATATGTGGGGAGACCTTTCATTGTTTTAGTGATTTTCCTGGGTTTCTGAGAAATTAAGTGACTTAGTTACCATAGGATTTGAACCCTGGTGTTTCTAGACTTTTATCTAAGGTGCTTTTTATGGAAAGATGCTTTTTAATAAATAGAACATTAAACCTTAGTAATTGATGTTTTTCAAGATGTAGGTAGGTATTTCATTTGCAAAATCTTTCACACATAGAATGAGACTAAATAGAATGCTGAATATGATTATAATACAGTAAATATTTACTATATTTATGTATAAATTTCAATATAGGCAGTTTTAAAAGGTCCCTAGAATTAAGAGACCTCATTTTTTACTTCCCATGAAACATTTATAGCTTGCTATATATATCAGAATTTTAAACTCCTTGAGGGAAAGAACTGCTTTTAATGTTTTTCTAATGAGGTAATATTTGCTTAGAGCCGCATCAGGCAAACAGTAGGTGTTTAATAAATGCTTGTTCCTTTATCTTCTTTCTACACCCAAATGGGTTAAACATCCATTCTGGTAGTAACCCTAAAGCTTATTCAGTTCTTCATTTGTAAAATGAGCTGGAGAAGGAAATGGCAAGCCCCTTCAGTTATCTTTTACTAAAATCTCCCAGATGAGATCACAAAGAGCCCAACAACTAAAAAACACAAATGACAAAAGAAGGGAAGGCAATAATATTTATGGGTGTGCTAGACACATCCCAGGAACTTACTATATATATATATATATATATATATGGCACAATACTAATCTTTGGGTATATAAATACCAATAGTACCTTTCCCCTTCACGAGTTTACATTCTAAAGTGGGGAGACAATATAAAGAAGAGCTGGAAAACGGGGGAAAGTGCTTGTGGAAGAGGAAGGGGTATCTAGCGTAAAGGTTCACTATGATGAGAGAATGACTGGTGAAGAATTGAAAAAGAAATTGGAAGTGGAGAATTCTGGGTAATACATTGATATTAGGTGCTATTTTGAATGAACCTTTTTCTAAATTACTATGTAGAGAATTTTACACAACCTAATGAGCAGTCTACAGTAAAATCTAGTGTTTTTAATTGAATAAACAAAGATTATGCTGCTGGCACTCTCAATTTCTTCTTCCCTGTGACAAAAATGATATACCTAATCATACCTGGTATGATCAATATCCAGAAAATTGAATATCCATATGATTAGATTCCAGTTTATCTGTATTTTGATAGCTTCCTTTCCATTTCTTTTTTTTAAGCAACAGTATTGAAAAATTCTTTCTTTCAATTCCCTTGGAAAATGGGGAGTCATTGTGGGAATAGGGATAAGGAAAGACTAAATTTCATCTGCTTATCAAATCGTCATTCAATAACTAGCAATTATACAATAGTGCTTTAAGGTTTGCTCGCTACTTTAAAAATATTATTTCATTTTGTCCTCACTACAACTTTGAGAGGTAGGTGTTGTTATCATACCTATTTTGCACATAAGAAAACTGAGGCAAACAGTTAAATTCTTCCCCAATGTCATACTTTTAGTGAATGTATAATCCCAAGTAAAAAAAAAAAAATTTATATGTAAGAGTATCAAAAAACCCTCTATTTGGTATGACAACTGTCATACTTTTTCGGGATATAATTGGCAATTTTTGATGAAGTTTTATAGGATCTGATTAGAATCCCTCAATAACCTTGTGGGTCTAAGTGATATGGTTATTATTCCCATTTTATAGATTGGAAACTGAAACTCGGAGAAAGTGAAGTGACTTGCTTATGGTCTCAGAGCTAGTATAAAGATTTAAACACCTTTCTTGTCTGCAGATCCAAAGGTCATTCCGTTACTGGTACCCAAACAGAAGATTAGTAGAGAACTGTGATATTAGAGGGTCTGGAAGAGCTGAATTTTAATTTCTACTTGTGAAACATACTGACTTTGTGATCTTAGCCATAATACTTAACCACTCTGTGAGCTCAGATCCATTCTAAAGACTCAGAATTGTAAAGCAGTTGCCAGCCTGCATTGAAAGTTTCTTCATATAAAATCAAAGGTCTGGTTTTAAAAAATAAAGCAAAAACAAAAATCAGTTGCTTTGGATTTCTATTTAGAAAAAAAAATTAAATATGCAAATTAAGTTATTAAAATGGCCATGCCTTTTGAACTAGAGACTTCTTTTACTAGGTTTCTACCTCAAGGGAAGCCATTGATAAGAAGAAAGTCCCCATAGTCCCCATCAGCAACAAATTCTCGTAGCATCACTTTTTATGATAGTAAAGAATTGGAAACAAAAGAGATGCCCATCAACTAGGGAATAGCTAAATAAATTGTGGTACATGAATATAATGGAATATCACTATGCCATAAGAGATGATGAAATGAGATGTTTGATGAATAGAGAAACATGGAAAGATCTATATGAACAGATGCAAAGTGAAGTAAGCAGAACCAAGAACACTATATATACAGTAACTCAACAATGTAAATGGAAGGGACAATCACATGCCAAAAAATCAAAAGTGAAAAATAAAATTATAAAAATCAAGTAGGATTTGAATGATGATATATGAGAAGACACCCCTAATCCACCTTGTTTTAAATATATAAATCAAGATATTATCAAAGCCAAAAGTCTAGGATTGATTTTTCACTATTATTTCATAGAGAACTATATTTTACCATACAGCCTTAGCTACCACTGCCAATAACCTTGATCATAATCCCAATTCTGGCTATTGTAGTTTTCATTCATTTCAGCTATTTTGGAGTTTTCTTGCCAAAGTTACTGGAGTGGTTTGCCATTTTCCTTTTCCAGGTCATTTTTATAGATACGAAGAACTGAGGCAAGTAGGGTTAAGTGGCTCACCTGGGCTCACACACCTAGTGAGTGTTTGAAGCCAGATTTGAACAAGGGAAAATGAGTCTTTCCGATTCCAAGCCCCGTGCATTATTCAGCGTACCACCTAGAGCCCTTTGATCCTGGCAAACAACCTTGCAAATACATGTTGACAGTCACAAGGGAGAATGGTTAAAACCAGAGGCTTCATTCAGTTGTGGTCAACAATCATTTATTTTGTGCCATTGTGTGCAGAGTACTGTACTGCGTACTGGGGACATAAATGTGGCAAAACAGCAGCAGCAACATTGCCCCAGTGCCTTAAACCTTTTATGGTCTACAAGGTGGTACCCCTAGCACAAATAGGTCAGTATAATTCCAAGCTAGACTATGATGGGACTAAAGAGAGATCCTGACATAAATGTTCTTGGAAAATTTCGGGATATGAGAGAATCTTAAGTTAGAGCAGGCATGTCAAGTGGGAAAGAGATCAAGAAAAGCCTTATGGAGCAGGTGGTACATGAACTGGCTCTAGATGGAAACCAAGTAGTTTATTAAGTGAAGAGAAATGAATGCATTCCAGGAACTCATTGAGAACAAACCCAAAACTTAAAAAAGGTTTTCAGAAGAATTTTTCATTAAGTTGGTTTGGCAGAGGAGAGCTGGAAAAAGTTATGGCTGGCTTTCCTGCCCCTCCTCCTTCCCCATGGCTGTAAGTTTTTCATTATATAGACTCAAACTAAGGGTAGGAGGAATGATCTATATATGGGGATATCAGCACATAAATTGCTCCACACGGTAGGTAGTTTCCTTATAAGGCACTTTTGAGGGATATTAACATTCAGTAAAATTTGGTCTACCTCAAAACTCAAGCTTTGAGTGGGGTCCTCACCATTAACTTCCCTGAAGCGTTTCTAGGACCAGTGGGACCTTCATATCCTGGGTTAAATAGTATCTAGCCACGTCAGTTAGGATCAAGCAATGTAATAAATACTGTTTCCCAAACAATATTATGCCATAAAGGTTTTTGTAATATTATGAAAGCCTTATTATAAAGTTTTATTATATAATAATAATAAAGTTTTATTTATTGTAAATATACTATAAAGCTTTTCCCATAAGGTATACAGCCTCTGCATATGTGGAGAAGTAGGAGATGACATTTTGAATTCAAGGAACAGTTAGATTACACTTGGCTGCAATGCAGAGTAGATGTGATGTAAAATAAAGCTATAAGGCAGGTTGGAGCTGTCTTATGGAATATGCTTAACGATGACCTAAGAAGTATGGATCTTTTTAGGCTCCAGGATAAAATATACTGAAAGTTCTTAAGCAAGATTATCATAGATTTTTGTGATAGGAAGATTACTCTTGACAGTTGAAAACTGGATGGAGACAGAAGGAATTGGATGCTGAGAGACCACTTAGGACGCTCTTAAAATGTTCTTACTTAACAACAGTGTTCTTAGTTACAATTATACATAAAATACTCAGCAAAATAAATAAATAAAGGGTATTGGAATTCATAGGACTTGTCCTCGGAACATATGTCTGCATAATGGGGAGAGGGACTGGGAGGAAAGGTAAGAGAAAAGTTAAGCTAATACCTCAAAAATAGATAATTCATTTGCATACTGAGGCCTTAGAAAAGTCTGTCTGATATAAAGTAAAGTACTTTTGTTTTTATAAGCTAGTTGGATGACTTTAGAAATCTATCTTTTACCATCATCAATTTGTCAGCTCTCCTTTGGCCTTATTTCCTTCTCAACTATAAATAAGGTCAGTGATTTCTTATAATCTCTTCTTTTGAAACTTTGAACCCCTTTGTCCTTTATTTTCCCATCCTGCTTCTGAGCTGTAAGACAGTGGTAAAGATAATTTAGCCACCAGTTAGTTAATCTCATTCAGACTTTCATGAAAAAACTTTGTATTCATTTCCTTTGAACTCTTATCAGATTCTCTGTTCCAAATGTTCTTTAATCCCTAAATCTCTTTTCCTCTGTACCCTGAAATATAATCTCTTCTACTTTATTGAGAGGGCAGCTAAGTGGCTCAGTGGGTAGCACTGGACTTGGAATAATAAGTTTAAATCCAGCCTCAGGCACATACTAGTTGTGAGACTGGGCAACTCATTTTACCCTGTTTGCCACAGTTTCCTCATCTATAGAATGAATTGGAGAAGAAAATAGCAAATTGCTTCAGCATTTCTGCCCAAAAAAATCCCCAAAAAAGTCAGATGTGACTGAAAAAAATAATTGAACAACCTACACTACATCCAATAAAACCTACACATTTTACAGATAAGAAAAATTGAGGCTGAGGAAAAAATTTTGCCTCCAGGTTTATGGGGTGGGGAGGAGAATGTTTCTCTACATTTCTCTACAACTAATGCTCTTTCCATATTCATGGTGCTTCCTCATTCTTTTCCTGTTCCTTAAATGGTTCTTGTCCTCAACAGTTCTATCCTGAGGCCCTTTCTCTCCCTTTTTTGCTCCCCATTTCTGATGGCTTTAGGTATGATTTCTATGCTGATTGACTCCCAAACCAATAGTTCTACTCTGAATCTTTCCCCTGGAAGTGTTTTATTCTCAACTGACTTTTCCACATTTGAAAACCAAACCCATTATACTTTCCCCAAACCGGCTTAGTCCTCCACCTTCTATCCATGTTGATGTTATCACTTTCTCAGTTTCTAAACTCATAATTTCAACTTTCATCAGTTGGCAAATTTCCCTCCTAAACAAAGGCATTTCATGAAATACATATTGAGGAGAAACAGTTCTTTGGCTTTGGAATCTGAGTACTTGGATTTAAATTCCTTCTTTGATACTTATTAGTACTTCTTTTGGACAAATTATCTCTTTGGGCCTCAGTTTCCCTATCTTTAAAATGGGGGAGTGAGTGAACTAGATGACCTCTAAGATCCCTTTCTGCTCTGCTATGCAACAATAATCTATTATTCAGATACTTTGTGCCCACTCTTTCAAAAATACACAATGCACAATGGAGGGAGCTAGGACACACATATAGAAAGGCAGTTCACAATACTTGTGGTCGCTGCCCATCTCGTCTGCTTATTTTTTGTCTTTCTGTTTAATTTCGTTTCCTCTCTAGAGACTTTTCAAGATCTGCCCATTGTAATGTGGCAATATTTCACCTATTGAGTTCCCTTCTATTTCAAATATCCTTATTTGGTTTTTCCTTTTTAGTTTCACTTAGGTTTTTACTTCAACTATTGTAATAAATAGCTGCCTAATCATCTATCTATTTGTCTGATCTTTGTTTCCATTTCTGTATACCGCTTTCCAGACACAGTTAAATTATATCCCTTCCCCCTTTCCCTCCTTTCTCTCCCATCCATTCTCTTGTTATTTCCTATGCTTAGAATGTCTTCTTCCTGCCTTTCCCCTCTGAGATTTTTATTTGTTGAAATACTTCATTGAAAAACCCATTTCAGGTGTCATTTCTCTCATGAATCCTCTGACATCAGTGCTTCAGTTTCAATTGTCTTTTGATTCAGATAATTTCAGGTATGTGTCTTTCTCCTTTGCCCCTCAACATATTTATTTTAATACCTAATAGGTAGTACTTAAACTTTATATAAGACACAAGTGTCTTTTCCTTGAAGTACTACATTAGCTCAGGAAAACTTATAATTTAAGTAAGTTTTTTCCTAAGTTCTTTTAGTGCCTGTATAAAGTTTCATTCTTAGAATGTCTAAAGTGTTAGGTATATCCTGTGTCAAAATAAACATAGCATATTATGTGTCTGATTTCTAACCCTTTAATTCATTAAGAAAAAAAAGTAGCTTTTCATTTTGAATGCATGAAATTGTTTATTAACCTTTTCTATCAGTAGCCCCTTAATTTAAATTCCCAGAGTAATTTATCTTTCAGCTAAGATTTTACTGACCTTGCATCAAAGTTAGAATCAGTCTTTTTACTCAGGTCAACTGGAAGAGTCTCTGAGGGATTGAAAGTTATATAGATTTCTTTCCCACAGGACAAGGAATCCACTGTACTGAGGAAAGTCAGCAGAGGACCTGAGTTTGTCTTATTTCTTTCACCTTACCACTTGTATAACCTTAGGCAAATCCCAAATTCCTTAACTGCTCTAGCTTAAGTTTTGTCATCTGTTTTTGCTGTTCCTCCTTCTTTATCAAAAGAAGACGAGTGACATTAATAAATGAGGATATGGACTAATTGACTTCTAAATATGTGAAACAACCAATTAGGCATATTCAGCTTATCTTTAGGACTTGGTCACTGTGTACAAACAGGTACAATTTCATAATGGAGATTCTAGGAAGGAGGTGGTAATAACAGTAATTCACACTTCAAGGAGAACTTTCCTCACCACAATATTGGGAAATAGGTAGTACAACTATTTTTCCATTTTACAGATGAGGAAAACTTTCACAGAATCACTTATCAGTGCTCACGTAGTTACTTTAGAAAAAGCTCCTTTCCCAACTGGGAAGTCATCGCTTATTCTAACATGCCAATTTACCTATTTTGAGAATTTAGGCAGATAACATTAATATAAGTTTTAGATAAAGTTTTTTGTGCCATGTAACTAGAGTTAAAGTTTTAAATATTAGGTCCTTTTGATCTAGTAAATAGATTTAGAAACTCAGATATTGGATGATAAGACTTTTTAGAAATTTCTTCATGGGACTAGAATTAGAGTTGCATTCCTTCTCTGTTCTAGACTTGGCATATGGCATCATGAAACATCCTTTTTTAATACCTCGTTTTTTAATCCATACAGTGAAGAGACTCTTGGAGAAGAAAAGGGACAGTTGGGAGAGGCATTTACCATTGAGGACACAGTGTAAACATAGCATTTAAAAAATAGAATTCTTAAACTTATAGTGATAAATTTGATAATAGAAGAGTCACCAAATAATGAACATTATTTATTTACTCCATTTGTAAAAAATAAAATAAATCATAGATTGGATGACTTTCAAAATCCAATCCATTTAAAAATCTAAGACGCTATATTTAAGTTAGCAAGATTTGGGAATCACCAATTAATGGAGCTATCCATTAATTGGCGATTCCCAAGTCCTGTTAATTACATTGCTGTCACAGTGCCCTTCCTAGACTTAAAGGATTAATTTTAAAGGGAAATTCAGTATGCACTAAGCTATTTTTAAAATGTCTTTAGTTTTTGGGGTTTTTTGTAAGTGGCTTTTTGGGGGGTTTGTTCCTTGTATATCTTAGATCAATAATACTATATATTATTTTTTTAAAAGACAGATTTGCTATTTCAGTAACAAATTTAGTATTTGTTCAAGTTTCACTTATGAGACTTCATCTGTGACATACTAGTTTGGGGACAATTTGTGGATGCCCTGACAAATTTCTCTGGGAATTAAGTCCGGGACTCTGTAGGTCGCCTGAGAGGAACTTCAGAAAAGTCTTGCGCGGGGTGAAATTTTTGATTCTTCTGATTTCTCTGTAACTAGGAGAGGAACTCACAAGGATATGGTGAAATCCCTAATATCGTTGTAACTTAAAGCTGGGGAAACCCAGAATTGACAGGCTTTCAAGAATATGAGATGAGGAGAACGACAGCGTTAATGGGCTGTTGACTGTGAGGGGCAGGTGAAAACCGAAGGGAGGAGTGGAGACGGTCTCAGCCCTCCCCACCCCCCTACAGTTTCTCTCGGCTGTGTTCTCTGGAACGAAGTTGGGTGTTTGATTGCTGATACCCTCACGCACTGCACGTAGCCCTGTCATTAAGCCATCATCCAGCTGGCGGGGAGCCAGGCCTCTGTGGCGAAGGGGCCGACTTCCTAAACCAAAACAGCTTTTATTGATAAATCGATTTTGCAGCGGCTGTTTACAGTTGCTAATTGGAGGGCTGTAGCTGAAACTCCTCCTAGGAAAGTAATTAAGCAGAATCTGAAAGTAATGACTATGGCCTCTTAAATTCTTGCTCTCCGGGATTTCTTTGGAAGAGAAGGGGGGGCGGGGACGGGGGCGGTACAGTGAGGGAGAGTTAAGGAGGGGGTAGGGATTTGGAGCCATTTGTAAAGGAATCCCCCTGAGCCACATATTAAACTTAAATTAAAAACTAAATGAAAAGTTCTGGAGTCTAGAAGCTTAGGATGCTCCTGAACCGAGGATTGAAAGTTCATGGTAAAATCAAAGTCCTGAAAAAGGTCAACTCCAGGAGACAAGCGTTAGAATAAATTGGAAGGAGGTCAACAGACCAGTAGTGCATTAGCCAAAACTTTCCTCGGACTTCCTAATACATTTAATTCAAATGCCAAGAAAAGTAGAACATGCAGAGCATTTGGGAATCCCAGTTGTCTAGGGTCTTGCTGATTTTCGTTTGGATTTTCTCACTTTCCTTTACCTTTATTCTGAAACCCAGTTATTACGGTTGTCTCTAGTGGTGGTGCTGATGGTGATAGTGTTTTTGAGGAGAATATTGCAGATCTGGTTTCTGGAGGGAAGGGCTAGGACCCCTTACTCATTTTGCCCTCTGACTACACTGGATGAAAATGAATGCACTTTTTGCAAGGAGTATTTGGATGAGGATAAAAGAAGGAGGAAATGGAGCTGGGTTTGGTTCGATGTCTATTTATCAGAAATTTTCAGTGGAATTGCTCCCAGAAAATTTTTCCTTAGACATTTGAAAGGAAAAAAAAGTTAAATGGTGCTTAAATACCTAGAATTTAATTTAAATATCCAGAATTTGCTCAGTTTGGGAGTGGAGGAAGAAGGGTGATGTGGGGGTATCACTGGAAGATTACAGTGAGCATGACTCACTTGGAAGATATTTGGACCAAATGGGGGTGGATCTGCCCATATACTGGACTTGAATGATCATAAATTAAGCTTTTTTCTTTCAGTGTTCACAGAAAGAGCAATTTACTTAAAAAATAAAAGAGGGTAAAAAAAAATAAAATAAAAGAGGGTGATGGTGGGGTTCAATATTTTATATTCCTAGTCAAAAATATTTTGGTTTTTGGGGGTAGTTTTTTTTTTTTTTTTTTTTGTCTTCTCATTTCATTTATCATCTCATTCTTTGGTAGGAGCAATGATAAAATCATCATATCCTTGATGGGGTTGTCTGGGAAAGGTATGCTTTTCCCAGGGGAGAGCCTGAGACCCCATCACCCTTTTACAGATTAAAGGGGATGCAGTTTCAGGGTTCATCCCCATCATATTCTCTCTCTCTCTCTCTCTCTCTCTCTCTCTCTCTCTCTCTCTCTCTCTCTCTCTCTCTTTTTCCTGAGGCAGTGGGATTAAGTGACTTGCCCAGGGTCACCCAGCTAAGACATGTTAAGTGTCTGAGGTCACATTTGAACTCAGGTCCTCCTGACTTCAGGGGTGGTGCTCTATCCACTGCGCCACCTAGCTGCCCCATCCCCATCATTCTCAAAGAAACAATAACATAGTCCTTTTGATTTTCCTAATCTAGATGGTGTCAGCAGGATAGAGTTAGGAAGTACCTGCAGATAGATTTGAACTCATGAAGATGAGTTTTCCTGATTCCAAGACACTCAATCCCATGAACCACCAAGTAGTCCAGACATTACTAACTACTGGTGCTTTTTAAAATATTTGTCTTATAGGTACTTCTAATCTCATTTAAATACCCAGAATTTGCTAATACAGTAATGGGTTTTTTATAAGCTGATTCTTCATTTTTCCTCTATTGCCTTGTAATATCAGCAGTAGAGCTACAAAATCACTAACTCATCCAAAGATCTTAACAGTTTCTGATCTTTAAGATCTCCAGTAACTTTTCTGGAGAGGGAGAGAGAAAAAGGAAAGGAGAGGTAGAGGAGGGAATGTAGATGAATCTGGCATTCACAGAAAGTAAATGCTAAGAGAGAACACTAAGTATGGCTGTATGTAGGAGAAGAAGGGAAAAGAGAATGAAAGTCAGAGACAGACACAATTACATATACACAGAGAAGAGTCGCAGAAGGAAAGAGACAGACAGACAGACAAGAGACAAGAGACATGTACAGTCATAGAGAGAGAGTGCCCAGCAGAGAACTCAAACTGAACTTTGAAGGAAAATTTGTTAAGCCTCACTCTCTTAAAAAAATAAACATTAAGATGAGAAGAATGGGTGAAATGTACTGGGTGCAAAGTTGAAGAATCAGTTTTAATGACTTTGCTATTATCAGCAGTACAATGATCCAAGACTTCTCTGAAGGACTTATGTTGAAAAATGTTATCCATACCCAGAGAAAGAACTGATTATGTCTGAATATAGACTGAAGCATACTTTTGTTTAAGCTTTATTTTTCTTAAGGGTTTTTTTGGGGGAGGGCATGGGGGAGATCTGTGTTTTCTTTCACAACATGACTTTTGTGGAAATGTTTGCATGACTTCACATACGTCTTCTCAATTGTAGGGAGGAAGGGGGAGAATCTGGAACTCAAAGTTTTAAAAACAATTGTAAAAAATTGTTTTGCATGTAACTGGGAAAAATACAAATATTAAAGTGAACATTTTTTTAAAGTGAACATTAAAATATTTGAACTAAAGCATCTGTTAAGTTATGAGTAGTTTTCATTAATTATCATATTTACATTTTGGTTTTTTACTCCATTATGTATTTTTATGTTTGGGAAGTAATTACCAGATGTCAGATAATTCTTGTATCTATTATCCACTCTATGAAACCTAAAAAACAACATATACCTTCCCCACTAGCCCTCAAAAAACACTAGTATGCTTTACTAGCCTTAGTAGAACTATGTATCTGTTGTGAAGACCAGGGAAAATACTGAATTCAATAAGATCTTGAAGATAAAGTACAACCTTTTTCAATAGGAACATAGAGGGAAGAGAAAAAAGGGTAAGAAATAACTTACTACATATACATTGTATTTCCTTTCATTTTCCCTCTAGGTCTAAGTTTAAGTTGCTTGCCCTTGCAAAGGATTTCTTTTCATCCTTTTCCTTCCCTCTTGACGTTAGTCAAATGGAAAATAACTGACATTAATATTGTGATTTTATTTGCCATTAAAAGATCTTGCTTCTTTCAGGTCTTCTGTTACTCATGACAGTTTGGTTATTTAATTTAAAAATTTCTTTTAAAAGAGCCTTAGTACCTGGGCTTGATAAAATCCAAACTATATTCAAAAGCAGGCATTGTAAACATTTTAAGCATGAGGATGAAAAGAGACATAATTTGCTTTTCCTCCAAAATTGTCATACCTCATCTCTCCCTTTTTATTGTAGTCATTCCTTATATTTCCAAATATTTGGAATAAATACATTTCACACAGAAAAGTTTTATATTCATTTCTATCTCCTTGCACTCTGTTATCTCCATGCCTGAAATGTACTCTTTCCTCATTTCACTTTGGAAATCCTTGTTTCCCTTCCAGATTTACCAAGTGCTACTTTCTAAGTCCTTTCCTGGTCCTCCTCTGCAGCAAATGCCCTTTCTCCCCAAGGTTATCTTGAATCTATTTTGTATGACCCTTTGAATTGAGGATAGGGAAAGGAACCCCTATCTGTTTCACAAACAACACATTCAGTCTCTCAGCTCCAGGCATTCTCTCTGGCTGTCTCACATGCTTTGAATACTCCTCCTCCTCTTAGAATACTGACCATAACTGACCTCCCTGGCTTAACTTTAAGTCCCAACTAAAATCTCACCTTCTACAGAAAGTTTTCTTCAAACCTTCTTAATTCCTTTTTTTTTTTTTTTTTTTTTTTTAGAATTGCCAATCCCTATATATATATATATATATTTAATTTATTTTTTTAAAAAATAATTTTTATTATATATTTTTTTATAATATTATCCCTTGTATTCATTTTTCCAGATTTTCCCCTCCCTTCCTCTACTCCCTCCCCCCATGACAGGCAATCCCATACATTTTACTTGTGTTACAATATAACCTAGATACAATACATGTGTGTAAATACCATTTTCTTGTTGCACAATAAGTATTAGATTCCGAAGGTACATGTAACCTGGGCAGACAGATATTAGTGCTAACAATTTACATTCATTTCCCAGTATTTCTTCTCTGGGTGTAGCTACCTCTGTCCATCATTGATCAACTGGAAGTGAGTTGGATCTTCTTTATGTTGAAGATTTCCACTTCCATCAGAATACATCCTCATACAGTATTGTTGTTGAAGTGTACAGTGATCTTCTGGTTCTGCTCATTTCACTCAGCATCAGTTGATGTAAGTCTCTCCAGGCCTCTCTATATTCCTCCTGCTGGTCATTTCTTACCGAGCAATAATATTCCATAACCTTCATATACCACAATTTACCCAACCATTCTCCAACTGATGGACATCCATTCATCTTCCAGTTTCTAGCTACAACAAAAAGAGCTGCCACAAACATTTTGGCACATATATGTCTCTTTCCGCTCTTTAGTATTTCTTTGGGATATAAACTCAGTAGTAGCACTGCTGGGTCAAAGGGTATGCACAATTTGATAACTTTTTGAAACCCTCTTAATTCCAATGATTTTCCTGTGTTAATTATTTTCTATTTATCCTCTATATAGTTTGCTTTGTCTATATTTGCATCTGCATCTTGTCTCCCCCATGCAGTTGTAAAATCCCGTGAGGGCTCCTTCTGCCCATTCCTTATCTCCTAGCCCAGTGCCACATAGTTTGCACTTAATAAATGTTTGTTGGTTAATGAATTGATTGATTGAAGGTGAGGGTACTAGTAGACAATGGTACAAGGGATCTGGTATCCTCATGTAAAACCAGGAGGTAGAAGAAATGTTGGCTTACAAGCTTGAGGGGAGTTTTCCAAAAGGTATAGTTAAATGGGCATGAATTGGTTTGAACTCAGGGCTAGGAAGAAATAAGATATTTGTGTTTTGGTAGTGTGCCTCAACTCAGATTTCTTCCTTTCTATTAAACTTGAAACTTGGTTTCTGGGTGGGAAGACAGAGGATAGCCTCCAAGACATTTTTTTCCTCAGCTTTACTCAGGTTACATTTTCTTGTATACCTTTATTCCATAATGTCACTTTGGGAATGTTCACCTTTTGTAGTGTTTGACATCCTGGATTGGACACCTGAAGGGGAGCTATGATTCTGCCTTGACACTGACTGAATTGGATAGCCTCTGTTTCCTTATCTGTAAAATAAAGCTGTAGGACCAGATGGTCTCTGCAGCCTCTTCCAAGCGTACTCATGGTTCTATGGCATTTTGCCTTGCTTAGGGTTCCTGAACTCTGTGATTGGTGTCCTGGTTCAGCCACAAAGAAGACTCAATAGTATTGAGTATTGCTTTGCACATTTTATCTCACAGAAATTCAGACACTTTGGTAAGACTTATTGTCCTGAAACCGTCTCCTCATAGCTTTCTGTGCTTCCCCACTCCCACACCCAGCTCAGGGAATTGAAGCTAGCAACTCGGTTGACCTGCTCAGCTTCCGGTATTTGTAGTAGCCCCGTGCAGCAAGTTGGCACCTAGCTTGGTCAGTTATAAAAATAATGTGGAGGCTGCTTGTTTGGACTTGTTAGGTCACTTTAGAACATATTGGGAATTCCAGGCAAATAGCTGGGAATTCAGACCTATATCTCCTATGGCACTGAGCCAGGTAACACTGATAAAATTGGATATAGTTTCTACAGGCTCTAGGAGGCTCACAATGATTTCCTTTCATTGTTAAGCTTTAGTCAAATAACATCAGGTGCTAGCCAGAAAGCATGAATATTTTACCTTTGTAATTACTGCTTCTAGGAACTTCCTCTCTCTTCCCATAAGACCCATGGAAATTTAGCCAAAATGTTATGTTCTGTAGCATGCTAGTTCTTTGTAGTCTGAAAAAAGCCAAGAGTTACATAAAGAGCATCCCATTTGGAGTGCACATGTATAGCCTGGTTCAGATTGCTTGCGTTCTTGGTGAGAGAGGAAGAAAAGCGGATGAATGTTAAAAACTATCTTTACATGTAATTGGAAAAAAAAATACTTTGTGTGTGTGTGTGTGTGTGTGTGTGTGTGTGTGTGTGTGTGTGTGCGCTTGTATAACTTACATTTCTGTTCCCCCATACACTGGCACTGGCAATTGCAAACTCTTCAGTGATGATGGGGATGTTCTGACTGCACATAAATTTCTCCAAAAGATTTGTAACTTCCTCTCTCTTCCCATTAAAATTAGAGTTAGGAGATGTTATATTTCAGTTTTCAGTCTAGATTAGATCCACTAACATAGTACATGAAACATTAAATGAGGTCCTGAAAATGTTGCCTCACTTATGCAAAAAATAGAATGTTAGAATTAGAAGGGGAGCAGCCAGCCCTGAGTCAGGAGGACCCGAGTTGAAATCCAGCCTTAAAAAGAACTGGAAGGGAAATCAAATTCTCTGTCCTAACGAAGTCCATTATTTTCCTAGAAGACTGGGTTAAGTATACAGCTAATCAGTGGTAGAGTTGTGGTAGATTCTTTCTTTCAGTATTTGCTTCTCTACATACATGTTCCTCAAGAATTTTGGTTTTATTTTCCTCTTTTATGCTGCTTTACCTACATATAATTATAGTGGGTGATTATGATTTATGATCATTATTTAACCAAAACAAATCCTCAAATGATTTACCAAGCAAGGGTTTTTAACCCTTTTTTTGGTGTTATGTTTTGTTTGGCAGAAGCCTATAGGTTCTTTCTCAGAATAATGTTTTTAGCTGTATAAAATAAATTGCCTAGGATTAAATGGGAAATTAATTATTCAATCATATTAAATATAGTTATTAAAGAAAAGGTCACAGACCTTCAGCTTAAGAATCTCTACAATTGAGGGATTGAAGAGGTGATACCTACATTAGTGAAATATAAGAGCCCTTAAATTGTTGAAATCTAGCACCAAGATTGTCAAAAGAAAAATTCTTAAAATAATAGCTGTCTTCCAGAGGTAAGAAGTAGCTGTTCTTATATTACCTATCACTTTCTTTTTCTTTTTATCTATTTATTTATTTTTCACTTGATCCTCTATTTATTCACTCACTCACCCATCCATCCATTTATTTATTTATTTAGCAGCTCATTTATTTAATTAATTACTTTGTTTATTTTTAGCATGCATTGCTTTAGGAAATCATGATGAAAGAGAAAAATCAGTGCAAGAGGGAAAACCCACGGGAGAGATTAAAAAAAAAAAAAAAAAAAAAAAAAAAAGAAGTGAACATACATTGCAATCTCCTTATTTCTTTTTCTGGTTGCAGATGATATTTTCTGTCCAAAGTCTATTGGGATTGCCTTGTATCACTAAACTATTGAGAAGAACCAAGTCTTTCATAGATGATCACACATTCTTGCTGTTACTGTGGACAATGTATTCCTGGTTCTGCTTGTTTCATTTGGCATATCACTTCCCTTACTGCACTTATTCAATAGGATTGTCCCCTCTCCACACCCAGTACAAAGAAAATATGTCAATTGAGGCATTTTTAAAGAAAGAAACACAGACAATATTCTATATTTTTACAAACCTCAAGCCATCTTACAAAACATTCATTTACGTAGGTTCTAAATTCTTATCTATTGGAAAGAGGCATTAAATTCCCATGATATCCACTAGTCTACAGGTAACTCCATGTTCCATTGCCTTTTTGTGTGCAAAGATCTTGTTAGAAATTCCAAGAAACCAGACACACCCCTCCCCCAAATTGATTATAGAATGGTCCTAAGATTTAGAGCTGATCTACAATCCTTCCGAATCATCTGGTCCAATTGTTTCATTTTACAGGTGAGCACACTAAAGCCCAGAGGTCTTTACCCAGCTTTACTCCACAGCTAATAATTAGAATCTAGGATTTTTCCCTCAGTAGAGCTTGATAAGTGACTATTGTACACATGAATTGTGATTGTTAGCTGTGTGTATGTGACTCAAAACATATGTTTGTTCTATGTTGAGAGTGAATGAGAGATCAAAGAGTTCTCTGGCTCATGGGCCACTGCTGTGATTTATAGGGGATTGCTTTTGGACAGTAGTTTATTCTTCTAGCACTATTAACTAAGGCTGGGAGCTTTCATGGGAAATACGGACTTTATTCTTCACTGAGGGGAGCACTTTGAAAAAAACCTGCACAAGGATTTTCTGAAAGGGCTGGCAGTTTAAACCTCTTGTGTTAGTAGGAATTTTGTTTTTGCTTTTCAAAGCTCACAGTCACATGCAATGCAAATAACTTTGGATTTGGAGTCAGGGACCTGGATTCAAAGCCTGACAATGTTCTTTTTTAAGTTACTCTTCTTGACTCTATTTGGATCTTTTTTCCCCAAAGATAGTGGATGGTTTACTATTTGCTACAAGGATCTGAAGCAAACAGGGTTAAATGACTTGCCCAGGATCACATAGCTAGGAAGTGGCTGAGGCCATATTTGAACAAGGGAAGATGAATCTTCCTGACTCCAGACCCACTACTCTGTGCATTAATGATGTCACCGAACTGTCTATGTTATTTTACAACCTTGTACAAACCATCTTCATAATAGTTTAAAATTAATTTTTGAATGCTGAATATTACAAAGAGAAACTAAAGGTTTATTGGTTTAACAAAATTAAAAGGGCACTAAAACACTTTTAAATAAAATGGTAATAAAACCCTTATGGTACAGTAGATAGAATACCTGATCTCGAATCAAGACCACCTGAGTTCAAATCTAACCTCAGACCCTTACTAGCTCTGTTAAACTGGGCAAGTCATTTAACCTCTGTTTGCCCCAGTTTCCAAATCCTTAAAATGAAGATAATAATTAGCATTTACCTCCTCCCCCCAGGATTGTTATGAGAATCAAATGATTCTTATTATTATAATTGTAAAGCTCTTAGTAAGAGCTATTTAAATGTTAGCTATCATAAGATCCTCTTATTCTTTCTAAAATGAGATGATATTGTGAAATAATACATTCAATTTCTTGTATTGTAGTTTGCATCCAAGCCAACATTGCATACTTTAACTCTAGTAGAACAAGGGTAGTCAGAAGTCAGGCCAGCCCAAGTTTTCCCAAGTATTTTCAATAGAAATGATTGGACAGACTGTGCTTATGTCCCTTCTGTTCCATACTTTTGGTCATTGTCCCAATGATGGTAAGATTTCATTTGTCAGGAAATGTGACCTGAAGATCCTGCTTAGATGTATGTGCTCAGGTTTTATAATGGTTGAAAGAACTACTGAAAAAGCTGGATAGGAATTAAGGAAGAAAAGGACTTCAGCTGTGTTACTAATCTACTCCCTCAATTCAGGATGTACATACAACCTGTGCATGAGATATGCACCTTCAACATTTTCAGAAATAGCTCATGTGGGGAAGTTTTCTTTGACTATGCCATCTGTAACAAGGGTTTTTTTTTTCCCTTTCCCTTTTCTTTTTTTTTTTTATTAATTTTATAATTATAATTTTTTTGACAGTACATATTCATGGGTAATTTTTTTTACAACATTATCCCTTGTATTCACTTTTCCAAATTTCCCTTTTCTTTTTCAATGAGGCTAAGGGGCAGTACTGATAGGTTTGCAGAAAAGAAAGGAAGAATAAAAGGAAGGAAAGAGAGACAGAAAAAGAAAGGAGGAAAGAAGAGAAAAAAGAAAAAGGAAGGAAAGAAAAAGGAAAAAGGAAAGGAAAAAGTAAAGAAAAAGAAAGAAGGAAAGAGAAAGGAGAGGGAAGGATAGAGGAAGAGAGAATGGAAAAGTCATAGAAAGTCTACATTTTAAAAAATGCACAAAAGAGAACAGAAGAAAATGATCAAGAAGATTTGAAGTTACAAGTTGAATGTATACTATAATATACATAAAAGAAAATTTAATCTGTATAGAGATTTGCAGTTTCATGTACAATTCTGCTCTATATTTGAAAATGTTCTTTTTTGGCTGATGTATGTTATGTTCAGAGTAAGAAATTAATTTTAAAATACTATAAAGAACAAGTATGAATCTTAGCAGAATCTTTTTGCCCCCTTCCTCAACAAATGTTCTATCGTTAAGCATAGGTTGTCTAGCAATTCACATTGGGTTTGATGCTTGATTTCTGGTTCTCTTTCATGGTTCTGTGGGAAGAGAAACAGAAGCCTCTTGACTTTCTGAAAATGATTAGCAAGAAAAAAAATGAGGTTTCAGATATGTTTGATTTGTCATGTGGTTAGTTCTGTGACTTGGAGAAATTGTGGAAAGAATGAGGAAAGACAACAATGAGGTAATTTAGGGCAATTCCAATAGACTTGTGATGGAGAGAGACATCCTCATCCAGAAAGAGGACTATGAGGACTGAATGTAAATCACAACATAGTATTTCTGACTTTTTGTTGTTGTTTGCTTGCTTATTTGTTTTTCTCTCTGTCTTTATTCCCTTTTTGTTTTTGTTGATTTTGTGTGTGTGTGTGTGTGTGTGTGTGTGTGTGTGTGTGTGTGTGTGTGTAGCAAGATAAATGTGGAAATATGCTTAGACCTTTTTAAAAAAAATAAGGAGTTTTGAATATACAATCACAATAACTGAGCTGAGTCCCCTCTCTGCTCTTTGCTCTTCCTGTCCTGTTTCCCCTTAAACTAAGGGGGGAAGATGACTAGATGACCTCTGAGATCTCTTCCAGGTCTGGATCTGCGAAGCTATCCTATATTTGTGTGTCTTTGCTGCCAACTGAAGGCATTGTCCCTGACTTTCTTATCTCTATCTTGAGACCTATTCAGAATTTTGTTTTGTCATTATTTTAGTTACCTTTGACATTTCACAACTCCATTGGGGTTTTCTTGGCAAAGATACTGGAGTATTTTCCCATTTCCTTCTCCAGTTCATTTAACAGATGAAGCAACCGAGGCAAATGGGGTAAAGTGACTTGCCCATGGTCACACAGCTTGTAAGTGTCTGAGGCCAAATTTGAATTCAGGAATTTGAGTCTTCCTGATTCAGGCTCAGTACTCCCTTCACTTTTGCTTCCCTAAAGATGTTTATCCATTTGTACAATGCTTTACAAAATTTTTTTTTTAATTAAAAAAAATAACATTTAACAAGGATTTACTTTTCTCTCTCTCTCCTATCTTTTCTCCAGTCACCCCTCAAGTGCTTATGTACATTTATCTTAGTTGATCTTCAATTCCAGGAGCCAGGAAATAGTACCACTATTATCTTTCGTTTTACAGATGAGGAAATTGAGGCTCAACTCTTGTTGAAAGGTATAGCTAGCTACTAAGTAATGAACATATGATTTGACCCAAGTGTTCTGATTTTAAATCCTATATTTTTTTTTTCCCTAGCATATCAGACTGTTCTTGGTCAATTTCTGTGCTGTGACTCTACTTTAGAAGGTATCCTTAAAACTAGGAAACCCCATAAAAAAAAAACGAATGATTTCAGAGTTGCAATTTCCAGAATCACCTTTGCTGATGCATACCAGGTTCCCATGACTTCAGGATGATAGTTTCACCTTGTTTTCTCAAATGCAATATTCTTACCACTTGAACTTCCTAGAATGCTGTAGACTTTGATCTTTGCAGGCCTAATACAGTATTTCTTGCTCACCTGGGTATATCAGTCCTTGACTTCCTTCCAAGATCATCAACTGAAAAGAAAATAGTGTTCTGCAAAATGGGTATAAAAAATATTTGAATTTTTTTTTTTTTTTTACTGCTGCAAACTCTCAAACAAAGGAGAATTTTGAAGAACAGTAAACTATTGTGTGCCAAAAACTGCCATATGTAACAGAAGTATAAATATAATATACAAGGTGTCCCCAGAATCCAAACTGGGTCATCTTATATTAATAGAATTCTGTTTGGAGAACATTAGGTTGTATCTCTGGGTTTTTCAGTGTTATTGTATACATTCTATTACCATCCTCCTTTCCCAACTCTCCATCTCCCCTTTATATGTGGTCTTACTCCATATGAATTTAAGTCCTTGAAGGCAAAGACTGTCTTGTTCAATTTTTAATATTATCCTTAATGATTAGATTAGCACTGGGTACACTGCAAGCCCTTAATAAATGCTATTATCTTTCTAATTTATCTATTAGGCTATGGTGGCTTGCTATCCTGGGAATGGGACTGGTTATGTTCGACATGTGGACAACCCCAATGGAGATGGACGCTGTATCACCTGCATTTACTATCTGAACAAGAACTGGGATTCCAAGGTATTTGGGAGACTCTTTGGATGATGTACATTGAGATCTGGGCACAGGAGAGGATTTTGCTAAGAATCCGGTTGGAGGGGGGACTTCCTATAATTTAATAGTAGAGAAAACCTTGAAAATAATAAAATTATGATTATCTGTTGCTGAGGATCTTCCCATAGTATTTTAGGATAGATTATCTCCTCCCTTCCTTAAAGGTAGATAGACTAAAGAAGCTAAGATGAAAATAACAGTTGTAAACCTGAATTAGAAACCCCAGTCCCCAAAGGTCCCACCCTCAATTATTTGTCTTTCAGAGCAGAGGAATCAAACTTTTCACCCAGCCAGAGTTGACGTGTCTTAGACTGCCGAAACCCAATTAGTAGCAACAAAATACACTTTTCCTCCTAGCAGCAATATTGAGAGAATTGCACAAAACTGATGCTCTAAGATATAAAAACACCCCCCAGAGAGAATTTTCCACACAGAATGAAATATCTCATCAATGACCACTTGCCATGATTTACCATGGGTATGAACTCCAGGGGAGTCTTGGTTCATTTTATATATTCTTCAATGTATGTAACTTGTGTGTATACTTATCCAGATTTAAAAATGGATGCATATGAAGGGAGGTATTTTTGAAAATTCAAGAACGATTTAGTAGTTTGGGAAATGAGGGAATTATTCCAACTAATTCGGCTTCTGAATCTTCAGCATCTCTACTTCCTGTCAGTTGGGGGAATCAGACAGGCTGCCTCAGAGAAGTTGTAAAGTGTTTGTTTGGGGGGGCCAGAGAAGCTTTAAACCAGCAAGAAAACAGAGTGAATGAAAAGACTAAAGTCTTCAAATAGCTCCATATTTTGAGGTCAAGGAGCTTGTTAGCCCGTCAATGAGTAATTTGTAATATTGCCATTCAGTGTCTGATATGATAAGACAAAAAGATAAATCCAAGATCACAAATAGGCAAACGCTGCGGCATTCTAGTGGAGAATGTGTGTGTACACATGTACTCACCTGCGGGCTCCAGTTTAGATAGAGTAGGAGGCTTTTTCTCATCAGTAATAGGCTAATATGTTCATCCTAGCTGGGGAATTATATCTGTACTCAGGAAATAATCTATATTGTGTTTTTCAGTTACATGGTGGTATCCTTCGAATATTCCCAGAAGGAAAGTCCTTTATAGCAGATGTGGAACCTATTTTTGACAGACTACTCTTCTTCTGGTCAGATCGTAGGAACCCACATGAAGTACAACCTTCCTATGCTATGAGGTAAAACATGGAGAATGACAAATCCCTGAGGGAAGTTTTTCTTGAATAACCAGATCATCATTTCCGAACAGGATTACATGATTTTTTTTTTTTTTAAGCAGGAAAAGGACCTTAGATAAATATTCCAACCTTCTTCCTCCCGACCCTCAACTCTCATTTTATAATTGAAGAAACTTGGACCCTGACATAGCTTCCAGTGTGACCTTGAGTGGTTGATCACACTGTAATTTTCTTTTACTGGATGTTTAAAGGGAAAATCTTGGATATATAAGTTTGAGGAAACTATAGCTTTCAATTTAAAGTTTTCATTAATTCTGCTACTTAAGATTAGCTAAAATTAGCTTCCCTCTAATTCCACTCCCAACCCCTGCCTCTTATTTGGGGAACAGAAACAAATCTGCCTAAAAAGAATACCAAATGTAAAGTTTTTTTTTTTTTTTAAAGCTTACTTTATTTTACTTAACATTTTTATTTTATATATTTTATTACATTTTTATTTATTTAACCATCACAACCCCAAATCTTGAATTATATCAAAGTTAAACATTTAAGCAAAAGACATGCTATGTTAGCTCTATTCTTATCTGATCTAATTTAACCCTCCTTTTTTTTTACATATGAAGAAATAGAGGCCCAAGAAAATTAAATGATAACAGTATTCTTGTGCTTCAACTTGGAATAGAGAGGAGAATCAGACTTCCTGTTCCTTTTAGTGGGTTGAAATGTTCATGTTTTACACAATATGTTATTGCAGAGCCAAGGATAAAAATCCAGATCTCCTGACTCTTAGCAGCTAATGTGCTTTCCACAAATAACTAGTAAATGCCTTGGACCACCACTAACCTGGAAACAAATCAATAAAAAATAATTTGTAAGTCCTTTTGGGAAAATGATGATGTAGAAATGATAGGAAAATGGTTCTTAAACTATACTCTCAGAAATTGGAAGCACTTTTGGTCATGATAGGCTATTCCATTATGGTTTGAGAGGGAAATTATAGAGCAAACTTGCCTTTTATCAGTACTAAGTCAGAAAGCAGGATTGAGAATTTTAAATCTGTGATAGTAAATAAATATAAGTAAACCTAAAAATATCTTTTTAATGCATAATTAGAACAGTCCTTTTATACTGGAAGCAAACAATTTAATGTTTGGTTTTCAAAGTATGTGAATATTATTTCCTCGTTTCCCCCCACTTTTCATCTAAACTTCGTTTTCCTTGTCTTTCACAGATATGCTATGACTGTTTGGTACTTTGATGCAGAGGAAAGAGCAGAAGCCAAAAAGAAATTCAGGAATTTAATTGGTAGGTCTTACAAATTTCTCCAAAGAAAAGGTGTCATGGGTGTTTTTATTAAAAAAAACAAACAAAACAACAGCAACATTATTTTTGCTTATATAATATCAAAAACAATTATAGCTCTCCTCTTACTCAATATAGTTTATAATGACATTTTATAATAATGTTTTATATTCTTATTGTGTTTTATGAATTATAAAGGATATACTTATTAGATTCTTAGAGTATACCTATAGGAAACAGTTCAAATAAGAAATGGTAGCAACATTTGATTGAGACTTTTCAACCATCAGTTAAGGCAAAGTTAAGCTTATGATTTTTCTCTCCTAGAAGTCTAATGTCTTTTCCGAAGATAGAAGTATTTCCCACATTTCATCTTCTTCTGTATAGGTAGGAAATGAGAGAGGATCTTACTTAAATTACAAAAAGGACAGAGAAGATGTCCCAGAGAAGGGTAAAAAATGTCCACAGTAATATGGGAAATGGAGAGTTAGGGTGAAAGTATCCCCTTGTACAGTCATAATGTTTCACAATTACAGCTGGGGATAAATCTATGGCTTCCATAACATGGACAACTGGAGAGAGACTGAGGTAGCAAGAACTAACCAAAATGCTGGTTGTAGGAATAAAAGGGGAGATAAGGATAATTTACATTTATTATGACCTCAGAGTTTGGCTTTTTCCTACACAGTCCTTTAAAATAGGATTTGTTTTTAATCTCTATTTATTTCCCCAGAACCTAGTACAGTGCCAGGAATATAATCGGTGCTTAATAAATGTTGGTTGATTTAGATGTCATTTCAGGAAAAAAAAGTTAGAGTACCTTCATGGTTTAAAAAATTGGAAAACACAATTTAATATTTGCTTTAGTGATCAGTTAGTCATACAAATATCCTGTAAGAATGATCCTATCACCAGTACTTGGGTCTTTGTTTGGTTTGATTTTGAAGCTTTAAACATCTTGTTAACACAGGTTACATAGGTTAATCTGTGCACTTTTAGTCCTTTCCCTTGCATCTAACTGTGTTGGAATCCAGTTTCCTAATCCCCAATTCTTGTTTCTGTCATCAACACAGGGAAAACAGAAACCTCCCGAAGTGAGGACTGACCTGGAGATCAGTTGACACTGTTCCTTTCACAAACACTGTTCCTGAATTCTCTGCAAGCAACAAGATCCAAAGATGTCCTCTTCATTGACTTGTGGGAAAGATACTCTTTCCTACAAATGCACCATTCATGTCTCTTATCTTGCCTGTGGTACTCTGCATTCTTCTGCCAGGACTCTATTCATCTCTAGATATTCTCTGTGACTTTGGAAGAACTTGAAGACTTGCCGACTCCAGAAATACCGTTGAGCAGTTACCTGTTCAGCAAGTTTAGCAGATGACTTTTGGGCTCCACCCATTGTAAAGATGACGAACATGGAAACAAGCGTAGAGGAGGGAACAAATCTTATTTGCACTTTATGTAAACTTTTTGGATTGAAAGAAAGCTTTGCCAAGAAATGCTGCCTCTGGAAACGAATTGAGGGAAAGAGTTGAGTGTTCCTAGTGCACCATTCAGCTACACATCCTTGGGCAGGCTTTCTGTGGCTTAGCTCAAGTGTATGTTTTCACTGTCTCTACAAAGGGCTGTCTTTGTCATTGTAATACCTTCATTTATGCCTTGTTGGCATATATCCTTTCTTCCTGGTCTTGGAAGTAAGGCTTCCTGCCTCTGCACAAGTTGAGTGAAAATGTTAACTTTGGATGAGATAACAGTATCATTTTACCTCCCTTTAATTTTCTTCCCTCGAGATTGGTTCCCCAGAAGTCTAGCCAAGGCTGGAAGTTTAACATTATCTTACTGTTTCTTTAATGGATAGATTTGTGAATCCAAGATAAAAATGTATCTGGATCTTAGAACTGATTTATAATTTTGTTAAAAACAAACTAACTAGATCTCAGGTTACACGTATGTTTTTTTAATTAACAAAATTTTTTTCTTCCCATTATCGCCCTCCTACCCTGCCCAATTTAAAAAAAAGAAAAAAAAAAACTTGCATAACGTGCTTTGTCAAACAAACAAATTTCTATATTGGCTATGTCCACAATTAAATTTCTCATTTTTGAGACAACATTTCTGTGTCAAGAGGTAGGAAGTAGCATGGTTCCGTTGGACCTCAGACTGTATATGTGGCTCCACTGATTCTGGTGGAAAAGAGGACTCAGGAAAATGTTTTCCTCTTTAAAAAAAAATGAGGTCACCCTCCTTTGAGAAAGTGGGGTAAAAAACAAAATCTGCATTTTTAAAAGAAAATAGAAATAAAAAATTCCTGGAAAAAAAGTTCTATGTTGAGTCACTTGACTCTGTCCATTCCCACAATCAACATTTTAGTTAGACTTTACTACTTCAGTCTCATTCCTACTGTCAATGTTACAGAGGTCATATATTTACTGAAGTGTTATTGTGAATTTGGGATGGGAGGGGTGTTCTTTGGGACTATATGAGGGAACACTTTACTTCTTCCTTAGCTTCCATTTCCCATACCATTGTGGACTTACTCACCTTTGTCTGCCATAGCTTTTTGTGTTCCCTTTCTATGTTATTTGGAATTGTCTCATTTCCCCACTCTTCACCTTGTGAAGAAGGAAAATGGGAAACACTTTCATTTTATTAGGTAGAGATGTTAAATTTCTTGGAGAAAATAACAAGCTTAGGTCCTCCATGGTTGAAAAGCCTCAGATAAGAAATGGCAACATTTCTACCTGCTCCCACTTCAAGTTCTCTTCCACATGTATCTCTGGACACATACAGAGTGTGTCTCTTCCTTTCTTTCCCATTTCGTCACCATGAAAAGACTCCCTGGTTCTTTGTATGTATGTACACAACTTTCTACCATCATATGTTTGTAAATCCAGGAGTTACATTTTAGAACTCTTTAGTGACATTATTAGTTTGGCGAATGAAATTGGGCTGATTATTTGCCAAATGGCAAAGTGTTGTAGAATATTCTGTGAACCACTATTAGTTGGAAGATTGAACACACAGGATTTCTCTTCTCTACCTTGGATCATTAAGTATATAATTTTAGCCCTGATGAACGTAGCTGTAGCTGCACTAAGATAGAATCTGACAATAAACTGAAAGATAGAAGTGAGAGGAAAAACTAGCTATCCTAGTGCAGTACTTGTGTATTTTGAAGTTGGCTATTTTGCTTTGGGGGGTTTTCCCCTCCTTTTTGGGGGAATTAACCTGTGATTTCATCAGTATTGGGAACTCCTGGTGAGGGATTTCCTTTACTAATGTATAAGAATTAACTCTTGCAGTTTATAACCTTGGTTGCCAGGGGCACCAACAGGTTACAAATCCTTCCATTGCCTAGTCCAGAGATAACAGATAAGCCCACAAAACAAAGTTTTTTTTTTACCAGTCTTCCTCATATGTACTAATGAGGCATCTGATTGCTGAAGTAAATGCAAATTGATCGTAGCAGACTATTAAAACAGGATAGTTCTAATATTGTGAATTGACCATTTTTTCCCAAGTTTTTTTTTTTTTTTAACTTGTCCAAGGGTTTGACTTTTATTACCTAAACCCTTGGGAAAAAGGTATTATACAATAAATGCTTAAAATTAAATTAGATATCTATTTTATCTTAGGGTGATATATGGCTGAATCATTCCCCTAGAAATCAAGGACAGAACATGTTGAAGATGAAACCATATGCCCAGAGAATTTTTTTTTTTAATTCCCTTAGACCCCCTTGTTTGGGAAGGACTGAAAACTGACAAGGAAAATCATTTGGTGAATAATCAGATCAATTTCATTTGTATTCCTGGCAATGGAAATGTTAAGAGCCTTCTCGACCATTACATCATCTAAAAAGTGCAGGGTCCTTAGCAGTAGATTGAATTTTGATCCAAAGATCCAATTTCATGAGAGTAAAAAAATCTTACCTCAGTTCAGTAAATAGATCTACAGTAGAGTAGTTAATTTCAATTAAATGCAGAGCTGTCTAAATTATGGATCATCTGTTTGAACCTGATATCTTTTCCTTTTTAAATTACTCTGGCTTCTTAGTAGCAGGATTGTGCTTATTATGTCTGATCTTGTAGTCTTAATATTTCCTTTAAAAGAAGTAGTGATGGGAAATGCCCACATAGGGTCAGCAATCCTTATAAAATAGCTTGCAAAATATAGAGTTTTTTGGCATTTTCTTTGAAGATTTGCTTGGCCACTGGTCAGTTGTGGGAAGAAGACCCCCCAAAAGGGCCTTGGTCTTTTTAGTGTTAGAACTCCAGCTGATAGAGAGAATGATCAATTACAAGGCTCAAGAAAATCTCAGAATTAAGAATACTGAGTCTTACTTAAGTAATCATTTTAAAGACAGAAATTGCCTAGCATTTCCCCCTATTCTTCATCCTCAGTTTAAAAAGCAGCTGACACATTTAAAGAATTCATAAAAGAATTTTAAACTCATTCTACCATCTCCAAATGTGCTATTTCTCAAGTGTGAGGGTCTGCAATCAGTGTGAGTGGGACAAATAATTCATTTTTTTTTTCCGGTATTGGGAATGGGTTAAGAATTGTCCATCCATGAATTCTTATCTGATAAATGACCAGGATAGTACAGTATTTTGCCATAGGGCAGCTTTAGTGGAGAAAAGATGAAAAGTGTCTTCTGAGTCCTTGAATCTTGAAGCTGGAGTACTCTTGAAATAGCATAGCTCAACACACTCATCTTCAGGTTGAGAAAAAGAATACCTACTGGAAGTTTTAAAGAACCTTCTGATCCCTTGCTTGGTCTCTCTGACCAATTTTAGATTTTCAGTTATGAGGAACAACAAACATGGTTGTATTTTAAAAGGCTTTTCCTTGAAATTATCTTTCTAAGACTGACTTTGGAATAAGGTTCTTGATCTGAGGTCCACTAATCTTTAAAAAGTATCTTGGTAACTTTCAAAAGAATTGGTTTCCTTGGTAATCCTATTTTTTATTTTATGCATATAAAAAACATAATGAGACCACTCTATAGACTATTCCTTGCCAGGGGTCCATGAGACTATTGCATTAGAACAAGGTCATGTGCCTTAAATATTTCTACGTTTAGTATGAACATCAACAAAAAAAAATGCAAAAATGTTTTGCTTTTTTGTTTGTTCCTAAGAATCCCCAGTGCTGCTGTGGAGTCAGAGAAAGCTTTGAATAAAAAAAAAAAAAAAAAAGTCATAATTTTAGAGGTTGAAAGGAATCTAGAAGATAACTGAGCTTCAGAAAGGTAATGACTTCCCCACAGTTACAAATGCAGACTTGGGGTTCAAATTCAGCTCCAGTGACCCCAAAACCAGCTATTCACCATGTCAGAGGGCTTTCCTCATAGAAAGAAGTAGGTGTAGGTGCATTCCATATTGCTACACAGCTAAAAGAGCTTGTGATTTCTTTTCCCCCCAAGCTCACAGCAAGTAAGCAGCCTCAATATTTAGCACAATATCTGGCCATACCAGGCACTTAATAGATATCAATTGATTGACACCAATTCAGTGAGCTTTTAACTATACTCCATTTCAAAATCAAATTGTAAAGCTGTTATGAGGCAGTGGATAGAATGCTGGGCTTGGAGTCAGGAAAACTCATTTTCCTGAACTTCTTGAGTTCAAATCTTGTCTCTGGCACTTATTTGCTATGTGATCCTGGGCAAGTTTCTTTACCCTCTTTGCCTCAATTTTCTCATCTCTAAAATGGGCTGGAGAAAGAAATGGCAAACTACACTATGTATCTGCCAAGAAAATGAGGTCACAAATAAGTACACAAAACTGAAATACACCACCATAAAACTACCAGTAAAGGAGGGATAAATGGACTGACATGAGACTGGGGGAGGTAGAGGTGGTGATGGGAGGGGGTGGACATATTCTGTGGAGAAGAGGAGATCCTCCAAGAGATGAAGTATCTCTTGGCTGGAGCTGAACATTATTAGCCTTGCTCTCAGTTGGATTCTGGGTATTAACTGTAAGGTGTGAACATACACACTTCATAGCTAAGTAGCACTTACCATCTGGAGTGAAAACATTTGTGGTTTCCCAACTGTATTGAATTTAGAGTCCTCCCTTAGACACTCCAATAAGTTTAGACATTGGTTCTGGCTTATTGCTATTCTTTGTATGTGTGTTCAATATGAGAAAAAGATATATTCCTTCTCACCTTTAAAAATAAAAGAAAAAAAAAAACTTTCCAGTTAGGATTTACCTTCACATAAGTTAGAGATCTATGAACCTTAGTTGCCCTGAGGCACTATTTCCCCTTCAGATGAATCCTATGTGGAGGCAGAGCCTGAGTCCTGACCCTTTGTTTTTTTCACTCCAGGGACTATTTTGGAATGACTGAGTTCAAGTGAGGATGGAGAGCTGCAAATACTTGTTTTTTTCAAAGGCTTTCTTTTCCTTGCAATTTTGTAATGTGGATTTTGGAGCAAAGGTTAACTTGGGGTCCATGTATTCCCAAATGGTCCCTGGACAGATTTCTCTGTGTCTGTGAATTTCTATGGGGGAAATGAACATCTTTATTTTCACTAACCATTAAAATTTACCATTTTCTTCATTATGAGATTAGATCCATAGCCTTCTTCACCAGACTACCATTAATGTCAATGACACAACAAAGGTTAAGAATCCCTGGATTAGAAGAATATGTAGGGTCCCAGTCAGTTATTTGAGGTTTTTTTTTTGTTTTTTTTTTTTGTTTTGTTTTGTTTTGTTTTGTTTTTTTCTGAGACCATCAGTGAATTCTGAAAGTTGAAATATGGCCTCTAGTTGCTTTTTTTTTTTTTTCTTTTTTTCTTTTAGCAATTAATTGACCTTGCTGTAGTAGAATGCTTCAGAAAATAGCTGGGTTTGGTTTTGTTTTGTTTTGTTTTGTTTTTTTTTTTTTTTTTTTGTATCACTCACAAGTAAAAATCTTCCATTCATTTCAGTGCTTGAGTATTTTCAAAAAATCTATAAAGACCACTTTGTGATTTCAAAAGGGACAAAGCCTGCCTGAGGCTGTGTGTGTGCTGGTCACCACCACCTTTGGATTGTGGCTGATTAAAGGTGTGTATGTTGTCCTTGTCAACTGTACAGGTTGACTTAAGTTGTGAAATGAAATCACCTCAGTACTGCAAGAATCAATAAACACTGGGTTATGTTCAAATCTGTGTTTAAGCCCTTTATTTTCAATGTTTATTTCTTGAGGGAGAAATTGGACCTCTTTTAAAGAAAATATTATTTTTAGCTCTAAATTCTTTCCCTCTCTTCATCCCGTCCTCCACTCACTGAAAAGATCAAAAATATGATACCCATCATAAATATGAAGTCATCAAAACATTTCCACATGAGTCATCTTACAGAAAGAGACAAAAAGATTGGGGAGGGGCAGAAAGACAGAAGAAGATAGGAAAATGGAGAAAGAGAAGAAATATGCATCAATTTATGCTTAGAGTTCATCAGTTCTCTCTGGCAACGAATAGAATTTTTCATCATGAGTCCTTTGGGATTGCTTTGAACCATTTTCTTGATCAAAGTAACTAAGTCTATTACAGCTGATCATTATTACAATATTGCTTTTTCATCAGTTCGTATAAAACTTCCCAAGATTTTTCTGAAAAACCCTGCTTGTTATTTCTTATGATACAATAGTATTCCATCACAGTTACATACTACAACTTATTCAACTATTCCCCAATTGATGGAAATGTTTCAGTTTCCAATTCTTTGCCACCACAAAAAGAATTGCTATACACATGGGACCTTTTCCTTTTTCTTTGATCTCTTTGGGATGTAGACCTAATAGAGGTATTGCTGGGTCAAAAATTTTGATAATTTTTCACATCTTACCCATTCAGAGCTTATTTTGTTGGGCTTCCCTTTTAAAAGTGGGCAGTGGGTAGCAAAATCAGGTAGAGAAAAAAATCAGCTATTAATAGAACTACGGATTGTAGATTGTCAAATAATATTTATTAAGTGCTTACTATGTGCCAAGCACTGTGCTCAGCATTGGGAATACAAATGGAAAGAATGCTTGCCCTAAAGGAGCTCCCTATTGTAATGGAGGAGGACCACCCAAGAAAGGAAGCTAAAAAGTGGTGGAGATGAGTAAGGCATCCAGTTTGAGAGGATGGTAAAGTCCAGCATGCAGCCTGAAGAATTATTAGACAAGGTTGGCCTGCAGAACTTCTTTAAACGGAGATTTTGGGAGGGACCATTCAATCTGAGGGAGAGGCTGCAGGGACCAGGGATGCTTCCAATGTGTGAAATCCAGGGATGAAGTAAAATTTCTGGAGGAAAAGCTGAGTCATGGTGACATTTCAGGATAGTAGAGGAAGTCTGGAGTGCAGCCTGGAAAAAATAGACTATTTCCTTACAATGGAAAGGAAAAGATATATTGAATTGTTGAGTTCAGAGATTAAAAGTAGAGGTCATCTAGTTTGGAGATATCAAAGAGGGGCCCAATATTCCAAAGCACTGCCAAAGCCAGATTAAAATGTAATTTGAAAACATTTAACAAGATAAAAGTACAGTTAAAAATGTTATTTTATGCTCTTTTAAGTCTATGAATTATAGGGATGTTTCTATTTGAGTTGCACACCACTCATCTAACTCACTGCTATACCTCATTCCATTTTACAGATGAGGAAACTGAGGCCCAACAAAAGTTGTGACTTGCTTCCAAAGTCACAAATGTAAAAGTGGAAACATTGGGATTTGAGCCTGGATTATCTGACATTTTATAAATATTTTTTTTCTTTTTACTGAGGCAATTGGGGTTAAGTGACTTGCCCAGGATCACACAGCTAGGAAGTGTTAAGTGTCTGAGACCAGATTTGAACTCGGGTCCTCCTGAATTCAGGGCTGATGCTCTATCCATTGCATTACCTAGCTGCCCCTAAATATTTTCTTTTTGAGTTCTCCTGGGAAATATGGGTCAAATGAGCATTGGTGTGACATCTGTACATTACCTGGCATATAATAAACACATTATACATGTGTATTTGGTGAAGAAAGCCAATAATATTATGAGGAGAGTCTACCTGGAAGTGGCAAGGCCTGGGGCCTTGTCCAAGTTCTTCCACTAACAGCCATGTGACTGTGGGTAAGGTACTACTGGATGAAGTTTCATCATCTACAAATAGCTCGTGCCTGTTCTAAATGAGATGATCTCGTAATCTTCCTTTTTCAGCTGTCTGGATTTGGAAAATCTTTGCTATATCTAGAACACTGAACTGGGAATCTCAGAGGAATCTTTTCTATAACTCACATTTTAATTTCAATAAGTTAGAAAATAAATTAAGCTGTTTGCAGAACTAACTAGATCAAAGAATCAGAGAGTTGAGTTCACTGAGAATGAGAGATTTGAGAAAGGACCTTGGATTATCTTTTCTCTCTTTCCCTGCGGTTCTTAGTTTTTCAGATGGGAAAAGAAGACCAATGAATGTTCTATTTGCTCAAGACCCATCCAGACAACAGTAGTTGTTCTTCAGTCATTTTTCAGTTGCATCTGACTTTTTATAAACCAGTTTGGGGTTTTCAAGGGCCAAGATATAGGAATGGTTTGCCATTTCCTTTTATAGTTCATTTTACAAGTGAGGAAATTGAGACAAACAGTCAGTGACTTCCCAGAGTTACACAGTTTCTAGGTGCTGAGGCTGAATTTGAGCTTATGAAGAAGAGTTTTCCTGACTCTAGGCCTGACATCTAATTCACCGGGCTATCTAGAAGTGGCAGATTTAGCACTTGAACCCAGATCTTCTGACTCCTTCAGGATTTCAAAGATCCTGGCTGGAACAATCCTGGAAAGTCATCTACTTGAGAAAAGCAGTCGGTGATTCTACTTTGCAGGTTTGGCACCTATTTTTGTGCATTTCCGCTTATTTTTATGATTATTCATCCTGTGGACTAGGCTCTCCTTGAAGTGCCCATTTTTTTTCCCACTCTCCTGTTGGGCAAGATAACATTTTTCAGAATTTAATCCTCATCTGATAAGTTTATTTTTAACCAACTCTACATCCTTTCCTCCTCAATTTTATTTTCTTTACCCCCCCCCCCCATCTTGTCCTTTACTGACTTTCTCAGGAGGTGTGAGTGCTAAAAGGCTTCTCTATGGTTACAATAACATGGAACAAATTGAATGGGAGCCAGGATTTTCCCATATAGTAGCAGCTTGCTAAGAATGCTGGGAAAATCCACAGAAGGCTCACAGCAGCTTTCTCTTCTGCACGTGTTCCTGTTTTCAAGTAAGAAGCTATAGTCATCTTTTGCCTCTCCTCTGGAGTCCATAGTTTGTCCATCAGAAAGTCTGTGTCATCCCCAGAGAGGAAGCTTGCATTTAAAACAAAACAAAACAAAAAAAAAAACAAAACTGTGTGAAACAAAGGTTTATTACCTGGAACAAAGTCACGCAGCTACTTAATGACTTTACAGGGTAAATGAACTTTGGCTACAGCTGCATGATTGGTAGATAACACATTTATTAAGCTCTTATAGTGTGCTGGACACTCTGCATAAAAACTGGGCTGCTTCCTTAGGCTATAAATGTTTCTTGGTTTCAGGCTAATGAAACTGGCCGCTTTCCATTTAAATGTAGGGAAGGTCTGTGTTTTTCATGTGGCTTCTGACTGAAGTTTTCCCCAGATAAGCTTGTCAGGAGCAAATAATTATCTTGCAGCTTTGAGGTATAATTTTTTTCTTTCATATTTTTCCCCCTTTTCCTTACTTTCCTCTTCCCCAAAGGAATACAGATAAATAGGGATATGAGAATTCCTATGGCAGATGAAATTTTTCCCAGTTCCCACTAGGGTGAAGTCAAGATTTAAAATTAAACTAAAAACTGGTGCAAAGAAATAATCTTGGGGGGGGGGGAATGGCAACTAAATGGTGCAGTGGATAGAGCACCAGTCCTGCAGTAAGGAGGCCTTGAGTTCAAATTCGGTCTCAGACATTTTATGTTCTGGGAAAACCACTTAACCCCAATTGTTTGGCTTAAAAAAAAAAAAAGGAAAGAAAAAAGAAATGATTTTTGAATGAATAGATCAATTCCTCAGAGGTTGTATAAAGGAATACTTTTTTGAAACTTATTTCCAACTGCATTTTAGACTAAATATACATTTTAACATGTCTTTAATGGGTCTTACATGTGTCACTGAATTATCCCCTATTGTTCTAATTTTAGAACTAGAAGGAATTTTATTTTTTTTGAAGAAATAATATTTTGAAGAAAATATATTTTATTTGAAGAAAGGAAATAAGAAAAACAGAAAAGCAAAACAAAGCAAAATGAAACAAAAGAAAAGAGAATATAATTATGTGCCAGCAGAATATCAGGGAAGATTCAAAATGTATAACAAATACCAATTTAAGAAAGTATATATATATATATATATATATTAGTAGAAGAAATTATGTTCATGAGTGTGTATCTTTTCTTCACTTCCTTGTAAATTGTAAATTGCTCTTTTGTCCTCTGCTGCACACCTTTTTTACTTTATTCTATTTTCTCCCTTTCATTCCCGCCCCCCAAGCAGGCTATAGTTAAGAAAGGATACATATATAGATATATACATATACATACACACACATAAACACACATATTTCCCTTTCATTCCCCCCCACCCCCAAGCAAACTACAGTTAGGAAAAGATATATTTATGTATACATATGTAGCTATATACATACTTACACATATTCACATACACATGTTTTTCCCATCCCTGATGACTCTTTCATTAAATTCTTCTCCATAACTTGGTTTACTCACCAGGGATCCCTCTCTTGTCTTCTTCCCTCACTTTTTGCTTCCCTATTCACCTATCTATCCTCCTTATTTACTTATAGATTTTGGAAGATGCTAGATCCTTCATGGTATATATGTAGTGTTGCCTATTGAACTCATACCCGATGTGAGCAGGTTTTCAGAACTATGAGCCCTCTTCTCCCCTCTAATGTCTCTGTGTCTATTTTTCCTCTGCACTCATTTGTATAATATGATTATGATTTTTTATCTTCACTCTGCCAATCTTTCTTTTGAGTTTACCTTATTGTTGATGTGAATCTTAAACATATAGTATACATTTCCCATGTAAAAAAAACCACACACAATTTGTCCATGTTTAAGTAGTTTGTCCATGCTGAATTCCTTAAAATTGCTCTTTGATATTGACTCTTATTTGTTAAATTTTCTGTTAAGTTCAGGTTTTGTGGATAGAAATTACTGAAAATCTTCAAGTTCATTGAATGTCCATTTTTTTTCTCATTCGAAATTATAGATAATTTTGCTGGATATGATATTTTTTGGCTACGGGTCTAGTTCTTTTGGTTGTCTATAGATATGATTCCAGGACCAGCGGTCTTTTATTGTAGTTGTTGATAAGTTTTGTACAATTCTAATTGTAGCTCCAGTATATTTGAATTGGTTTTTTCCTTGTTTCTTAACAAAATTTTCTCTTTCACTGGGGGTTTCAAAATTGGCAATGATATTCCTATGTGTTTTCCATAAAGGATCTCTTTGAGGTGATGATTGGTGGATTTTTTTTCTATTTCTACTTTTTCCTCATGTTCTATCACTCTAGGACATTTTTTCTAGGATTTTTCCCTGCATTATTGAGCTAAGGTTGTCTTTTTGTTCATAGCTTTCTGGCAATTCAATTATGCTTATATTTTCTCTTCTTGATCTGTTCTCCAGATCTGTTATTTTTCTTATGAGGTTCTATTCGATTTTCTCATTCTTTAAAAATCTCTTTTGTTATTTCTTGGTCTCTCATAGCTTCACTGACTTCCCCTTGCCCAATTCTAATTTTCAAAGAGTTATTTTCATCTTTGAGACTCTGTACCTCCTTTTCTAACTGGGTGACTTTTTTAAATAGTATTTTTTCTTTATCTTGGATGGTTTTAATTTTTTTCTTTAGTTGTCCTCAATGTCTATCATTTGATTTTTGAATTCTTTTTTGAGTTCTTTTATAAATTCTCTCTGGGCAGGGAGCCATTTCACATTACTCTGTGAGATAGAAGTTTGTTTTGTTTTTTAATTGAAGTGACCTCCTTTGAAGATGAATCCCAGTCTTCCTTGTTTCCATAATATGTTTCAATGGTAGAGTTTTTTTTTTTTCTTGGCTGGTGAATTTTTTTTTTAAATAAGAGGTATTTAGTGTAAGTACTTTTAATTGTGGGCTGGGGGAATGGTGCCTCAAGCTTCCCTTTAGCTCTCCCCTCCTGCAAGTGCCCACAGCCAGTAGTGTCCTGCCCTACTGTTTCTGCACTCCCGGTGCTGGTTCCTTTTTACCTAGGGCTATGTCTCAGCAGCATAGCTGAGCCTGACATTCCCAATCAGCTGAGATTTATTCTGTCTTCCCAGAGTCAAACCACCATTGGACAAACAGTCCATGGAGGTGAAAATCTCTGGGATTCCTTCTGAGGCACCAGTATAGTCAGCTAGCCCTGAGGGATTCCCACTTGATATTTCTGTGGAACTAGCCTATAGGTGTTTATACTTCAGAGAAGTTAATCCTGGCCCAGGATCTTTCTTTAGATCTTATTAAATTGCATCAGGAGAACCCCTGTTCTGTCCCAAGTCTTCTTGGTTTTTCATCAGTCAATATTTGCCTTGAAGCATGAATTTGTTCTATTTGTAGGGGAGACCAGGAGAGCTTGAAATTTACCCACCAACTCCACCATCTTCCCAGAATCCTCCCCTCCTAGAAGGAATTTTTAGAGCTCATCTAGTCCAAACCCCTTCTTTAATATCTGGGCTAACAGGCTTAAAGAAGTTGCTGACCTGTCCATGTCCCCAGAAGGTAGGTACTAAAGTTGGGATTAGAATCTAAATCCTCTGATACCACATCCATTATTCTTTTCCATAGCATTAAGTTAATTGGTCAAACAGCACTTATTAAGCACTTTGCAGAGATATTGTTTCATTTGAACTTAACAAAAACCCTGGTAGGGTTAAGCTAAAATAGTCCCTGCTTTCATGGAGCTCGCCATCTTCTGGGAAAGAAAATGTGTAAACATAGGATCACACAGCTCATAAGTGTGTGAGACTGGATTTGAATCTCTGGACTCCAGGCCCTATGTTCTTGTCCACTATGTCACTTAGTTGCTCATGTAAATAGACAATGATTCTTATAGATGCCTTTCCCTCAAACATATACATGCACCTGCTAGGCCTATCCCATGCTTCCTTTTCTAGTCAAAAGACCTTCATTCTCACTTGCATAATCTCTTTATTCCTGTATTTCTTCCCCCTATAGCTTCCCTTGTCTACTTATAAGAAGTCAAGTAAAATGTTCTGCCTGCAAAATTCCATCACCTTCTGTGCCATTTTTAACAACCTATAACTCTCTCAGAAGCTCCTTGGGAATTTAAATAATAAAATCAAGGTGACTTCATCTTCTATAAATTTATAGTACATAACTTTACTAGGACCTTGCTAAATAATCCTTCTATTTTGTTACTATTTCATTCCCCACAGTAATTGTTCCAAATAATTTTCTCTGTACTTTACACCCTAGCTTTTTTTCTAAAACCTAACACATATCTTTTCTCCATAATGCATCTTTAGTCTCCACTCCCTGCTTTCCCATTTGTAAAAAGCTTTTCTTTGACCTGCCTATCACATACAGATATCATTCCAACTCTCTTTTACTTTACCTCTAAATTTCTATTTTAAATTATTTACTTTTAACACTCTTTTAAAATACTCTTCAATATCTTTAACAATATTTAGATTGTCATATTCCCTACCATCCCTCCTTCACTCACTGAGAAGACAAAAAAAAAGATACTAATTATATATATGAAATCATGTAAAATATTTTCAGATTAACCATATTAAAGAAGAAAGAAAAAAGCAACCAAGAAAGGAAGGAAGAAAGGAAGGAAGGAAGAAAGAAAGAAAGAAAGAAAGAAAGAAAGAAAGAAAGAAAGAAAGAAAGAAAGAAAGAAAGAAAGAAAGAAAGAAAGAAAGAAAGAAAGAAAGAAAGAAAGAAAGAAAGAAAGAGGAGAAAGGAAGGAAGAAAGAAAAAAAGGAAGAAAAAGAAAAAAGGAAGAAAGACAAGGGAGGGAGGAAAGCAAGCAAGGAAGGAAAGATGGAGGGAAGGAAGGAAGGAAAAAAAGAAGAAAGAAAGAAAATTATGTTTTAATTTGCACTCAGAGTTCATTATTTGTCTCTCTGAAGGTAGTATTTTTCTATCATCAATCCTTTGGTATTGTTTTGAATCATTTATCTTTACCAGAGTAGCCAAGTTTTTCACAGTTGACCATCAATCATTATGATATTGTTGTTACTATGCAAAATGATCTCTTAGTTTTCACATCACTTTGCATCTGTTATATTGATCTTGCCATGGTTTTTCTGAAATTATTACCTTTGCCATTTCTTATAGCATAGTACTAGTTCACTACAATCATATACCACAACTTAGTCAGTTATTCTCCAATTGATGGGCATTTCCTCAATTTCCAATTCTTTTCAATGACAAAAAAAAACTGCTTTAAGTATTTTTCAATATATATGTTCTTTTATTGTTGGATAAAAAGGTATACACAGTTTTATAGTCCTTTGGGCATAGTTCCCGATTGTTCTCCAGAATGTTTGGACCAGTTCATTACCCTACCAACAATTGATTATTGTACCTATTCTCCCTATCTCCAAGTATCTATTATTTCTGATATGTGTGAGTTGTTTTAATTTTCCTTTCTTTAACCCATAGCATTTTTTTCATATTATAGATAGCTTTGAATTTCTTTTCTGAAAATTATCTCTTTATATTGTTTAATCATTTTCAACTGGAGAATTGCTCTTACTTTTATAAAATTGACTTGGTTCTCCATGTATTTAAAAAAATGAGGCCTTTAGAAACTTGCTATAAGTTTTCTTTATATTATTTCATTTTATATTATTTAGTTGCTTTTTCACAAATGTAATTTTTCTGATTGGCTCTTTCAATTATGTCTAATTTTGCTTTTGCATAAAAGGTCATATAGTCACTCCTGCTCTCTTCACTTCTATTGAAGAATAATCATTTCTGCTCCATTCCTTCATTTCTTTTTTTTTTTTTTTGGAGGCAGGAGTATCTTGTTGCATTTTAAAAATTTATTTATTTTTAATACACATTGCTTTATTAATCATGTTGGGGAAAAATCAGAACAAAAGGAAAAAACCAAGAGAGAGAAAAAAATAGAAAAAAAGAAGTGAACGTAGCATGTATTGATTTACATTCAGTCTCCAAAGTTCTTTTGTTCTGGATGCAGATGCATTTTCTGTCCAGTCTATTGGGATTGTCTTGGGTCATTAAATCACTGAGAAGAATGAAGTCTTTCATAGTAGATCATCACACATTCTTGCTGTTATTGTGTACAATGTCTTCCTGGTTCTGCTTCTTTTGCTCAGCATCAGTTCATGTAAATTTTTCCAGGCCTTTCTATAATCAATTTGTTCCTCATCTTTTTTATGGAACAATAATATTCCATTTTCTTCATATACCACAACTTGTTTACTCATTATCCAACTAATTAATAGTGGCCCTACTGGGTCAAACACGTAGTTTTATAGTCCTTTGGGCATAGTTCCAAATTGCTCTCCAGAATGGTTGGATCATTTCACAACTCTACCAATAATGCATTAGTGTCCCAGTTTTCTCACTTCCTTGCCAACATTTATCATTATCTTTTCCTGTCATTTTAGCCAACCTGAGAAGTATGTGTTGGTACCTCAGAGTTGTTTTAATTTTCATTTCTCTAATCAATAGTAATCTGGAGCATTTTTTCACATGACTTCAGATGGCTTTAATTTCATTATCTGAAAATTGTCCATATCCTTTGACCATTTATCATTTGGGGAATGACTTGTATTCTTATAAATTTGACACAGTTTTGCAGTTCTTTATATATTTTAGAAATGAGACTTTTATCAGAAACACTGGCTGTAAAATTTTTTCCCTAGCTTTGTACTTTTCTTTTAATCTTGTTTCTTTTAGTTTCATTTGTGCAAACTCTTTCTAATTTAATGTAATCAAAGTTATCCATTTTGTTTTTCATAATATTCCATCTCTTCATTTCAACTTTGTGTGTCTTTCTGTCCAAAGTATGTCCCTTAAACATGATATACTTTCTTTTAATGATTTTATTTTTTACATCACTATCATTTATTTTCCCAGTTTTCCCTCTACTATTCTTATATCTTTCTTTAAAATTTCCAGGAATTCTTATTGGCCTTTGCTGGCTTAACATTTTTCTTTGAGACTTTGCCTATAGCTGGTTGCCACATAGTTGTCTTCTTCTAAGTATATGTCTTGGACTGGTACCTAGGTCCTCTGACTCCAAATCCAGTGCTTTTCACCCCCAGACCTGAAGTCAGGAAGACAGATTCAAATTCAGTCTCAGACATTTGCTAGCAGTGTGAGTGTGGATAAGTCATTTAACTTCTCTGTGATTCAGTTTCCTTATCTATGAAGTCCAATTTCACTTCCATGAGTATTATAAAGATTAAAATAATATTTGATTTATAAAACACTTTGCAAACTTTAGAGGGCTATGTTATTATTACTATTTCAAAGGCTATCTAATTCAACCAATATCTGTAAAAGTATTCCATTATGTTATAAAAACATTATATAACTTATAATGCTTATGTAACGTATAAATAAGTGGTAATACAACCTTTGCTTGAAGATATTCAATGAGAGAAAATGCTCTGCTTCCCATACAGCCCTTCAACTTTTGGATAACTAATACTCAGGATCTTTACATTTATCACTGGTGAATTTCATCTTTTTTAGACTCAGTCTAGTGCTTAGGTTGTCAGAATCTTTTGGGCTTCTGACTCTGTCTTCCAATGTGTTAGCTATCTATATAGACCTGGTACCATATATTAATTTGATTTTATTCGAGTTTCAAATTGTGCTACCATCTTGCCCACATTATTTTATATTGTCCTTAAGAATAGCATAAGAAACAATCAATCACTGTCATTCAGTCATTTCAATTGTGTCTGATTCTTTGTGACCCCATTAGGGGTTTTCTTGGCAAAGATACTGGAGTGGTTTATCAATTTTTTTCTCCAGATTATTTTACAGATGAGGAGACTGAGGTAAACAAGGTTAAGTGATTTGTCCAGGTTTGCATATCTAGTAAGTGCCTGAGGCTGGATTTGAACTGAGGATGAAGAGTTTTCTTGGCTCCAGGCTCAACACTCTATCTATTAAACCATCTAGGGATCCCAATCAAATGCTTTGCTAAAGTCCAGAGAAATCATATCTATAATATAGAATTTCCCTAACCTACCAATTTATTAACTAACTAACTAAAGAAAAAAAAAGTTAGCCTGGCATGACCTATTAATTAATGAAGTTACACTGGTGTAGATGATACAGTAATGGAAAAGTTGTTTCATTTTTTTTTTTCATTTTTTTTTCTCCCTCTTCCCAATGATAATGACCTTGGAGCAGGAAAACACAGGCCAAAAATGACTCAAGTTATAAGGGCTCAACATAAAAACTCATCACTTGACTCTGATGAGTTTATGTATCCAAAGAAATCCATTTCAGAGCACTGAAACACTGGTGGATGGAATATCTAGACAACAATCTTTGAAAGATAATGTAGAATAGGAGAAGTAGAAATAGACCAGAGAGCAAGTTTCCCAAGCTTCAAAAGAGGAAAGAGTTTGGAGTCTGAAAACCAGAGACATTTGAGACTCTTGGTTCCAAATTCCAAAGGGAATTCCACTTAGAGATAATAAGGTTTATGTGTTATAGAAAGATGACTTTATCTATTAAATAGATATTTGCCCTTTTAGTTATTGGACAGAAGTGGGAGCCAAGAAGGGAAATGTTGATTGGGTGGTGTCCCATTTAGGAAAGAAGCAAAGAAGAAAGGAACAAAGTACTGACTACTTTCACTCATCTCTAATTTAATTTAATTTAAATTTGTTAATTTTATTTTATTATTAATTTATCAATAAATTAAATTAAACTTTAATTTCCACAATTATTTATTAAATATCTGAATAACAATAAAGCAAGATACCAAGCAACATGTCTAGGACAATGAAAACAATTCAATAAATAAATATTTCTTAAATTTGTTGTAAGAGCTTTATGGGTAAAGACATTATTTTATAATTATTGGCACTTTAAAAATATTTAGTTCACAGCCTTTCATGTTGAATGCTGAATGAATGAATTAATAGAGGGAAGGATGGATAGGTGGATGAAAAGATAGGGAAGATCCTAGGGTCACATTTGATTTTTAATACCTTCTCTTTGGGTTAGGCTTGAAGACTGGTTTTTCTGTACCAAGTTTTGTTCCTTATTGGTTGTGTGACTTTTGTCAACTCATTAAACCTCTTTGTAGAGCCTACCTTAATGATCTTCATGATTTTTTCTCTATTTTTTGAGATATTATCAAACTCCCACAAATTCAATGAAAAACTCTATATAAATGATCCCCAAATCTATATACAGAGTTCTAATCTCTCTTTTCAACTCTAGTCCCACCACACTAATTACTCATCTTTCCTCAAATCTTCTACTGATATTTCAAATTTAACATATTCAAAAGAGAATTCATGATCTTTTCCCTCTAAACTTATTATCTCCCCTAATTTTCCTTTTTTTTTTCCCCCAGGGTTCTCATTCTCATTTCAATAACTGACCTACATCTATGGAGTCATTCTCAATTCTTTTTCCAAGAAGATGAGGTAAGTTGTTTGGAGCAGAGCAGATGTGTAGTATCAGAAATTGGACTCAAAATAAGGACGCCTGACTCTCCATCTTGGGATCTTTCCACTAATAACAGAACATTGATAGAACACTTTAAATTTTATCAATTCCTAACAATAATCCTTTGAAGTAGCAGTACATTAACCGCATTTAATGAATGAACAAACTAAGGCTCAGTAGAGATTCAATGACATGGGATCATAGATTTGAAGTCAGAAAGAATAATTTTATCTACCAATCTTCTTTTACAAATGCAGAAACTGAGACCCAGAGAGGTTGAATCATTTGTTCAAGATCACAGAAGTAGTAAATAGGGCACCCATCAGTTAAGCCTAGCTGCACTGGCTTCCAGTTCAGTCTCTTTTCTACATTATGCTGCTGACTATTTTAGAGAGAAATTGACTTGTACTGTTGGAGGGAGTGAGGTGAAAAGACTGGGACTCAAGAGTAGTTGGGTGACTTCCTTAGGATGCTACACCAAGTAACAGAATTGGGCCTTGAAACATATATCTTCAGGTTCTAATTAAAGAATTCTTTATCAGGGATCTTTACCTGAGGGTTTATAAACATTAAAAAAAACAAAAAAAAAAAAACAACTTAATTCCTATAATAATTGGATATTTGATTTACTTTGCAATCTTTTATTTTATTCACTGAAAACCTTATCCTGAGAAGGCATCCCTAAGTCTTACCATGACACAGGGAAGAGTAAGATCCTCAGTTTTGCACTACACCATGTTTCTTATTTATGTTTCCTCATCTTTGGGATTTGGATTAACTGATGTCTGAGGTCTTTTGCAGCTTTGGGTCTGTGATCTTGTAACATCTTCCAGTCTATCAATTCTCTTCTTTAAATGGGACACTGAGAAACTACACAATATTGCAAATGGCTTTTGACCAAGGTACAATGGATACAATAATCTCTTTCATTCTTTTTTTTTTAGTTCTTGAAATCATCACTTTTGGGGAGAGAAGAGTTTCACTGTTGACTCAAATCAAGCTTGTAACACATTTCACAACTCCCAGATTGTTTTCAGATGAACTGCTATTCGGTCAAAGCTTTTCAATCTTTTATTTAGGAAATTGATATTTTTTAAAAAGCCCAACTGTAAGATTTTATATTTATCTCTATTGTGGTTCATCTTACATGATTCAGCCCAATAGTCTAGCTTATTATTATGTTCCTGGATCCTAACTTTTTTGATCCAATGTGTGTGTATCCTCCCTACCCCCAACAATATAAACATTGGTATTTGGGCTGCTCATTGGGCTAAGGCAAAGTTTTACATACTTTATAATATTTCCCATAGTCCTTCATTTACTAATTCGTAAGATGAAAAAGAACAAGTGGCACAGTGGCTAAAACATTGCACAGGGAATCAAGTTCAAATCTGTCTTCAGACAATTAGTTGTGTGACTCTGGACAAGTCCTATAATCCTGTTTGCCTCAATTTCCTCATCTAAAATGATTTTGAGAAGGAAATGACCAATCACTCCAGTATCTTTGCCAAGAAAACCCCAAATGGGGTCACAAAAAGTCACTCATTACTGAAACAAGTGAACAACAACAAGATGAAAGAGTAGAGGAACAACATCTGACTTTGATTGACTTCTTAGAGCTTTGTGCATTAGATTAATATCTCTTAAAATCTTTACTCCCAGTCCCCTAGGATCCTGGTTTGGGTAGTGATCTATATAAATGAAAGGTAATATTATTATGAAGTTATGTCCTCAAGTAAAGTAATTAAATCATGGCTATTTTTTCCCATATTAGATTATGGTTGGCTGCCTCTTTATAGTCTTTATAAAAAATTACTCTGCATTTACTGTAGTTCCTAGTTAATGCTGCTGTAAAATTACAGCTACTTCACCCTCCTTCATTATTGTGTCATGGAGGTCATCATAAACCAAAGACCTTTACAGGCTATACCATCAACTTCTGAAGAATGGACATCTGAAGTGTTAATAATCTGTATCACTAAAGCTACCTTGGTGGTAGCTGCTTCTTTTGCATTATGAAAACTGCATCAGTCCATCTGGACTTTTCCACAAGTTTAGAATTTATTATTCACACAAATTAAATTTCCTTAGAACCCAGATATATTTTTAAAATAAATTTTATTTTACTTTTAGTTTTAAATTCTCTCCTTCTCACCTTTCCCTATCCCCCATTAAGAAAGTAAGAGAAACAAAACCCATTACAAACATGGGTAGTCAAGCAAAATAAATTCATTCATTTGCAATGTCCCCCCCAAAATGCCTTATTTTTCAGTTTGAGCTTATCTCCTCTCTATTTGGACATGGGTAGCATGTTTCATCATGAATCCTCTGGAAGTGTGAACCCAGATATACATACATACATACAAACATAAATATTTATATCCACATATATATGTGTGTGGATAGATAATTATTTATCATCAAATTTACTATACACTAAGTAAATCTGAAAGAATAGGAGTTGTTATCACACTGGTAAATAAAGCAACAATAATTAATTATATCAGTTAAGATAAAAGAAATCACATTATGCATAAAGGAATCATAAAAAATGAGTCAATGTCTATATTAAACAAATATGTGCCAAATGGCACAACCTCGAAATTCATAAAGGAAATATTAACTTAACTGCAAAAAAAAAAAAAATAGAAACAATAATATTAGGGGGCTTTAATGTTCTTTTAGACGTAGCAAATCTAACAGAAAGATAAACAAAGGGAAAATATGGACTTGACTAAACTTTTGGAGAATTTAGAATTAAAAGATTCATAGCATATTCTGAGTGGGACTGCTAAATAATAATATTTTCAGCACCATATGGCATTAAAAAGTAGGTATTAGAATGCAATAAGTTACAAATAAATGTAAAAAGCTATAAATCTTAAACTACTTTATAGACTATAATAAAATACAAATAATTATCAATGAAGGGAACAAAAGCATAGAACTAAAGAGATTATGGCATTGTTTAGAATGTGTGGGTCAAAGACTAAACCATAACATAAAAATAAGTAATTATATAAAAGATAATATAAAATATCTAAAAATCTCTGAAATGAAGCTAAAGCAATCTTCAGAGGAAAAAAGGTTCCCTAAATACACACACATATGTATGTAGATGTGTGTATATACACACACATATAAAATAAATTAACACAGAAAAAAGGACTATTTAATTGAATATGAAATTTTAAATTAGAAAGCCAATAACCAAAAAAACCTCAAATAATCTCAGATGGGAAAATCTTGGAAAATAGAAGAGAAACAATAATAATTGTGTGAACAGTTTTATAGTGCTTACTATGTGCCTGCATTGTGAGTGAGAAACGGATGGGCATTTTGAGTTTCCACAGTTATAAAAATTAAATTGGAGAAATGAAATTTAAATTAGAAAACTGAAACCTACAAGGACATCAAGAAATAATTAAGGGAGGAGGTTATCTTCCCCAACTTTGGGGGCAGAGACTGACTTTTATAATGAAGAATGGTGTCCTGAGATTTGAAAAGAATCTTTTGTTCTTTGTCCTTAGCCTCCTCTCTTAGCTTTCCCCTTCTAGAACGTAAGCTCCTTAGGAGCAGGGACTAGCTATGTAATGAGGAGTGGAAATTCTTGTCTTGCATCTTCTGTAACATCCAATTAATGAGGAATCAGAGGGAGGGACTTGTGCTTCAGGATAGGAAATAAAATGCTGCCTTTGGTGTTTCAGAGGTATGTCTATTCATCTAGGCACCCATTCTTGCAAGAATGTAAAATACATCTTTCCTGCATTCATCAGTGAGTCAGCGGAGTTCTTGGTAAGATATTTTGTTTCTTGCACTGTGCTAAAAGCTTTACAAAACTTATCTCTTTGGTTTTTCACAATAACTCTGGAAAGTAAGTGCTATTATTATCCCATTTTATAAAACAAAAAACTGAAGCAAAAATGTTTAGTGATTTGTTCAGGGTCACTCACCTAGTAGATATTTGAGGCTATATTTGAACTTAGGTTTTCCCAACTTCAGGTCCATTGTTCCATCTACTATATCACTTAGCAGATAAATTGAATACCAAAAAGAATTTAGAGTTGATAAAACTGAAAGCTATTTCTTTGTAAATACTAGCAAAATTGACTCACCTTTAGTCAATTTAATTAAAAAGGGAGAGGAAAATTAAATTGGTAAAATAAAAAAATGAAGGAGAAATCACAAGAAAGAAGAAACAAAAACAATTATCAGAACCTAGTACTAAAATTGAAAATTTGAAGTAATAATAACAATAATGATTATAGTTAATATTTTTATAGCATCTATTATGTGCCAAGCACTATACTAAAAGTTTTACAAATATTATCTCCTTTGATCTTTACAAGAACTGCCAAGTAGGTGCTATTATTATACTCATTTTACAGTTGGGAAACCAAGGCAGACAGAGGTTACATGAATTTTCCAGAGTTTCATGACTAGAATGTCTAAGATGATATTTGAACTCAGGTCTTGGAGATTCTAGGTTCAGCACTTTACTTACTGTGCTCCAGTACTCCAAACCATAATCCACATGGATTTCAGGAAGGTTATTTCTAGCTGTTAAAGAATAATTATGCTTATACTACACAAATTATTCTGAAAAATTGGGACAGAGAGTAATATACTAATTCTATTTTATGAGACAAATATATCCCCATTACTTACATGGGGGAAGAATAAAGCAAAGAGAATATCACAGATGAATGACATGACTAGTATCATTAGTGAATGTCAATTAAAATTATAAAATAAAATCCTTTCAAAAAAGACCAGTCATTTATCCAAGAAATCATTCATTGTGATCAGATTGGATTTAATCCAAGGATTAATGGATGGTTGGATTTAAGAAAAAGAATTAACATCTATAAGAGAGTTTGCCTCCCCACTCAACTGCTGTACATATACACAATATGGTTTTACTATGTAAATAATATACATCTATGTCAGTTAATCTCTTTAAGAGGTATGAACCTCTGTGATTAGATCTAAAAAAGAAAGGGATGAGAAAAATGGGGAAAAGAAAGGGAAGTTATGATAGAGAATAACAACGTCCTGAAATTGGAGTTGGAAAAAATAAAGAATTCACAGGACATGCAGGGAAACAAAATTAGTGAATTAGAAAAGGTTAAAAAAACACAGGAAAGTAGGATTTCTGAATTGGAAAAGATAAAAAAGTCTCAAGAAAATAGAATTTCTGAATTGGAAAAAGAAAATAATTCTCAAAAAAAAAAATTAGGGAAATGGAAAAAACCTCAATAGAGCAAAATAATTCATTTAAAAACGAAATTGGGCATTTACAAAAAGAACTAAAAACTGTGAAAGAAGAAAATAACTCCTTAAAAGTCAGGATGGAACAAATAGAAATGAATGATTCACAGAGAACCCAAGAATCAGTCAAACAAAACAAAAAAAAATGAGAAGCTGGAGAACAACGTCAAATACTTACTGGGAAAATCTATAGACCTGGAAAATAGATCTAGGAGAGATAATCTGCGGATTATTGGACTTCCAGAAAACTATGACCAAAAAAAGAGCCTAGATTCTATTTTACAGGAAATTATCAAAGAGAACTGTCCAGAGATAATAGAAACAGAAGGGAAAGTAGATGTGGAAAGAATTCATCGAACTCCTTCTGAAATAGACCCTAAAAAAAGAACACCACGGAATATTGTGGCTAAGCTGCAGAATTACCACACAAAGGAGAAAATCCTGCAAGCAGCTAGAAAAAAACAATTTAAATACCAAGGTGCCACAATAAGGGTCACCCAAGATCTGGCTGCCTCCACATTAAAAGATAGAAGGGCCTGGAACCTGATATTCCGAAAGGCAAAAGATCAAGGACTGCAACCAAGAATGAACTACCCAGCTAAGTTTAGCATCTTTTTCCATGGAAGAAGATGGTCATTCAATGAAACAGAGGAATTCTATATGTTTCTAAGAAAAAAACCAGACTTAAACAAAAAATTTGATCTACATCCACAAGACTGAAGAGAAACAGAAAAAGGTACACAGAACCCTTGAGAACTGTAACTCTGTTGTGGGTATATAAAAAATACTCAAGGATAATTTGATTTTACTGATATAAAAGAAAAAAAGGGGGGTGTGGTAAAGGGAAGGAGGTCGGTTCAGAAAAAGGGGAAGGAGTGATAAAAAGAGGGAAACTACATCCCAGGAAGAGACATAGAAAATACACCATATCTGAGGGAACTTAGTGAGGGGGAGAATCATTGTGTGAATCTTACTCTCATCAGAAGAGGCTCAAAGAGTAAATAATTAACATATTTGTTTTTCAGAGAATTTTCTCTCACCTCATTAAAAGGGGGGAGAGGAAAAGGGGAAAGGAAAAGGAGAATAAGTGAAGGGACTTGGAGGGAGGGGGGAGGGATCCTAAAAAAAAAAAAAAAAAAAAAAAAAAAAAAGAGGGAGGGTTGCGCGTCACAAGGGGGGTCTGTAAATTAAATATCGGGGAGGGGGATCAGGGGGGTCAAGGGAAAAAAGTATAATCTGGGGATAATACGATGGCAGGAAACACAGAATTAGTAATTTTAACTGTAAATGTAAATGGGATGAACGATCCCATCAAACGGAGACGGATAGCAGATTGGATCAAAAAGCAGAACCCTACAATATGTTGTCTACAGGAAACACACTTAAAGCAGGGAGATACATACAGAGTAAAGGTAAAAGGTTGGAACAGAGCCTATTATGCTTCAGGTAAAGCCAAAAAAGCAGGGGTAGCTATCCTTATCTCAGATCAAGCAAAAGCAGAAGTAGATCTCGTTAAAAAAGATAAGGAAGGAAACTATATCCTGCTGAAAGGTAGCTAAATAATGAAGCCATATCAATACTAAACATATATGCACCAAGTGGTATAGCATCTAACTTTCTAAAGGAAAAGTTAAGAGAACTGCAAGAAGAAATAGACAGTAAAACTATAATAGTGGGAGATCTCAACCTTGCACTCTCAGATTTAGACAAATCAAACCACAAAACAAACAAGAAAGAAATTAAAAAAGTAAATAGAACATTAGAAAAACTAGGTATGATAGACCTTTGGAGAAAACTGAATGGCAATAGGAAGGAATATACTTTCTTCTCAGCAGTTCATGGATCCTATACAAAAATTGACCATATACTAGGACATAAAGATCTCAAAATTAAATGTAGGAAGGCAGAAATAATAAATGCCTTCTTCTCAGATCACAATGCAATAAAAGCTACATTCAGTAAAAAGTTAGGGGTAAATAGACCAAAAAGAATTTGAGCAGTTTACCAATTCAAAAGTTAAAGCTTAAAGTGGAGAAAGAACCTAACCTTAGGGAGGAAAATACTCTTTGGGAAGAAGAGGTAATTTCTCTTTCCCCTTCCTCCTAATCTTACTGGCTAAGTCATTAGAGCAAACTGAACTAGAAGGAGACAGTAAGTCCAATCAGGAGCAAAAATACTTACCTAAGGATAGACTTGGATACACAGAGTGACCTGCAAGGGGAAAAAACTTAAGGGATTGTGACCTCTTGCTACAGAGAATTGCCTCAAATGAGACTTTGTATTTAAAAGGAGCTCTGTGAGGATTCTACAAAGAGAATAATTTTTCAGAACCTATCATACCAGGACTTGAGAGTTAACCTTTAGCTAAATAACTGCATATCCTATACATCCGACCACTAATGTATTCTGTTTGAATCTTCTCTTCCCATTAACACTACATGTATTTATAGCAAAGATTATCCTAGTTTTTTGGAGAAAATATTTTATACCAACTGTTATTACTTACCAAATAAGACTATTAATAGGAAGCATACTAGTTAAGTATTCATGAATAGGACTAACCTTCTACAGAGTTATCCTGGAAGCCAAGGTATCAAAAATCTTCTGGGGACCCTACGAGTACAAGTACAAAGTAGATGAAAGGGTGTTCTACACAATTAATCATAATAAAAGCAAAAAAAAATCCCAAACCCCATGGTTATGTTAAAGAGATACAGAAAAGATCTTTGACAAAGTGCAATACTTAGTTTTTAAAGCTAAAAAGTATAGGTACAGAAGAAATTTTAAAATATAAGGGGAAAGTATGTATCTAAAACTCAAAACTAGCATCACATGCAACAGAGAAACACTAGAAGCTTTTCCAATAAATATAGGAGTAAAGCAAGAATATATCTTTTCTTCTCCATTATTTGATGTGGTTCTAGACTCGTTAGCAATAGGAATATGACAAAAGAAAAATTAGATGTAAACAGAAAGGCAAAAAGGAAATTTATTTGTTGATGACATAATGCTTTTATTTTAAAATCCTAAGGAATCAGCACAGAAATTGGAAAAATCAATAGCTTCAGTAAAGTTTTAGGTTACCAAATAAGCCCACAAAAGTTAACAGGATTTCTATATAATAATAGCAAAATTTAGGATGCCCTAATAAAAATGGAAGTACCATTCAAAATTAACTATAAACATATAAAATATTTGGTCAATCTGTCAAAATATACTTAATTCTTGTATAGATATAATTATAAAATGCTCCTTAAAGAAAAAATTACAACAAATAACTGGAAGGCTACTTAGTTTTTATGGTTGAATGGTAATATAATAATATATGTAAAACTATAATGACATTAATATAATAATAACAGCCAGCATTTACATAGATCTTACTATGTGCCAGGCGCCATGTAAAGTGCTTCACAGTTATTGTCCTCATGACAACACTGGGAGGTAGATGCTATTATTATTCTCATTTTACAGATGGGGAAACTGGGGAAAATAGATGTTAAGCAACTTATTCAGGGTCACATAGCTGGTAAGTATCTGAAGCCAGATTTGAACTTAGATCTTTCTCCCTCCAAGCCCAGAACTCCATCCACTGTGAAAGCTAGCTATTATAAAAATTATCACCACATATACTTCACAAATCTCTCATGTATCTTTATGGAAAAAGATATTGGACATCCTAATAAACCTTGTTTCATTCAATACCAACCACAAGTGGCCACCTGCTTCTCCAGCATCTACCTCTTTTTCCCTTCTCTCTCTTGAATCATATATGCAGTATTTTCTCCCAACCCTAGGTCCTTTGCAAATTTCCATGAGAGGCTCTTAGTATTCCAGGATGGGAAAGAACAAAGAATAGCTACTCTTTGAGATTATATTTCCTAAGAATTTATATAGTTAGACTTGGAGTACCTTCTTTTTTCTGCTTGAAAAGGAATTGACTTTTCCATAAAAATCTCATCACAGAAAGAACAATAAGACAACTGATGCTGAATGTTATAATTTTAATTATTGAGGATGGCCCCAAAGAATATTTATGAGAAAATATTTTCCCCTTCTCTGCAAAGGTAGGAGATTATGGATGTGAACATGTATAATATCAAAATTTTTCAATATTTTGGCTTGTTTTGCTGAATTTTGTCTTCTTTATTATAGGATGATGTGGGCAGTTATGTGATATTGTAGATAGAGCATTGACCCTGAAGTCAAGAGGACTTGAGTTAAAATCCACTCTTAGTCATTTGACACTTACTAGCTCTATGAACCTGGGCAAGTCACATAACCTCAACTGCCTAGAAAAAATTTTAAAATAATAAAATATGGTTCTTTGCATATTATGAAAACTAGATGATATAAAACATCAATAACATTTATGTGGAAAAATTGAATCATAGCCATTTTTTGCCTACATCAGATTATTTTTTAAAAATTACTCTGCATATATTCTAGGACCTGCTAAAATTTCCTTGGAATTTCATATGCTTTCCAGTTCCTTCCTACCCCCACTCTGCTCTATCACAGTGGTGTCTGAGCAATTACTTTGCTAGAAAATGGTAGTATCATCTTAAAATGTATAATATGGGAATAATAGCAATTAGCATAGTCAGATGCCCTGAAATTTATAAAAAGTGATTTTTCAAAATTCAGAAAAAAGGTTGCCATATAATTTTAGGGTTAGAGACAATGGAGAAATGGAAGGCTCTAAAAAAAATGAAATCTGACTACATATTAATGAATAATCCCTGAGAGGAAGGGCATCTAAAAAAACCTATAACAAAGCAATTCTCTAATAAGCTCTAGTTCAGAAATAGTTGAAATTTGTGAAACATTAAAAACAGAAGATGTAGTTGAATAGAGAAGGAATAAAAAGAAAGAGAGCCTCTTGTAGGTAGGAGAGAGAGAATTAACATTTATATAGCATTTTAAAATTTACAAAATACTTTACATATATTATCTCATTTGAGCTTCCTTGTTTGCACTTCATTTTCAAAGAGGAGCAATGACATCACAAGAGATATCTTGATTTGTGTGTGAATTGGATTTAAGTGAGCACAAAGTCATCAGCCTCACTCTCTTCCAGAGTCATCAAAATTCAGTGACAGGACAAAGGCCAAGGTAAATGATGATGGACTGGGATGACTTCAGCATCTTCAATGTCTGACCCTGCTCAGAGAGCTCTACTTACAATCAGCAACCTTCATGACCAATGGCACAAACTGTTCTCGTTCACCTATTCCATGAGGGGGAATCTTCAGTGTTTGGAATAAACACTCCCAATGCCAATAAAATTATCCCACTTCAAAAGTGCCAGTTCTCCCTGAATACATTATACACCTATCCTCATTACTACTCTGTGAAGGAGGTACTTTACAGGTAAAGAAACTGATGCTCAGGGAGGAGAAAGGACTTTCCCATGGTCACACAGCTGCTAAATATCAGAGGTGAGAATTGAATCCAGATCTCTCTCGATTTTATGCATAGTATTTTTTTCTCATTTAAAAGATGAGGGATTTAAGTCAGAGAGATCTTAAGCGACTTGCCTAGGAGCAAGAGCTAATAAAGTGTCTGGGGCAGAAAGAGTATCATAGTCAGATAGCAACAGGAGAGAGGATTTTCGAACTCAGGTCTTCTGTGTTCTAGGATGACCCTTGATCTCTTATACTATAGTAGCATTACATTCAGGAAAAAGGAAATTGACATGAGGTCCCAGATTCAAGTATTTTAACTTAAAACTTGTTCATCTTGTGAGATTTCAGTTTCCTCTTCATAATATAAAAATATAAAACATTTTAAAGTGGGACTTGAAACTCCCAAATAGTTAGGCAGATGGTTTTAAAATACTTGAGTTTTTTAAAGGCATTGAAGTCTTACATTGAAGTCTTCAGCTTTAATTTACTTACATATCAGGATACTTAGAGATGCAGATATGACAATAGAATTATACTGGTATATTTGGAAATTGTGCAGAAATACCAGGAAGTTGGAGGAAAAGAGAAAATATTTAGATTTGAGAATTTGAAGAATAGTAAACTTGAAGACAATAAATAAATCCAAGATAGATTATTTGTGATCTGTTAGTATGAACAAATGTTCAATTGTTACAAATGTTCAATGATTTACTAATCATGTGCACCTCTCCATCTTGTTCTCAAGTATAGTACAAAAGAATTTACCAAATCCTGAAATATGATAGTTAAAGCACTCCCTAGGTCTACCAACCTAAAATTTTCTAGTTGTGATACTGCATTTCTTAGTATTCTAAGTCCCAGGATCCACTGCGCTCAACAAAGGAAGAATTTATTGTGGGAAACTCCAAAATGAGAGAAGAGACTATTGGGTGATTATCTTGCAGCATCTTCTTGCCTCTAAAAGATGGATAGGTTGGGGCATATAGTATATCTTGATTTTCACAAAGTATTTGATGAAGGCTCTCTGGCCACATCCTATGCAATAAAATATAATATTCTTAGCTTGGAACAGAGCTAAGCTCCACAATCAAACACAACTACTTTTCTGGCCTCATTTTATATTATCTTTATTTACTCTTTATTTCAGTCAAAGTGAATTACTGATTATTCCCAAACTTAATATGCTCTCTTCCACATTTGTGCTTCCTTCTTCCCTCCTTCCCTTCCAGAGGATTGAGCTTTTTTTTAATTACTGTAATTTCCCAATACCTTTTCCCTTCACTCCTATCTTAGAGATACCTCCTTCATAATACATAAGTTATCAAACAAAATAAATTAACTAATTGTCTATTGCCTATGGACATGCATTCTTAGAGTTCACCAACTACCTGCAGAGATGTGGGAGATATTCTTCACTTGTTCTTCATTGTCCTCTAAAGCCATGATTATTCAGTTTTGAAATCTTTTGATTGTATCATTTGCGTACTGTATTTCCATTTTACCCTGTTGCTCTTTATTTTACTCTGTATATTTACTTATTTTATGTCTTCTGAGATTTCTTTAAATTTTTCATGTCTATCATTTCTTAGGTGCCATAATGTTCTACAGCATTCAAAAACCACAATTTGCATATCCGTTATCCAATCAATGGGAACTCACTTTCCTAGTTTTTGGGTTACTGTAAAATGATCTGCTATAAATCTTTGTGTGTGTATATTTCCCTCTGCCTTTGACCTCTTTGACGAGTAATGCTAAAGACAATAGACTGGTCCAATTTGTGGACATTTTAAAATATAATTCCAAACTTTTTCCTATTGGTTTGACCAATTCACAATTCCATCAACAGTGAATGAGCAGTGTGCCAGGGCAAAAATGTTTTTTTTTTTTTTTTCCTACTACCATCAGTCCACATTCTTCTTTGCTCTAAGTTGAACAGCTCTTCGGGAACAGGAATTGAGTTTTTGAAGTTTATGAAAGATGACATTCCTAACACTGTCTCCCTTCACTTACTATAAAACCTCGACAAGAAATCTGCCACATCTCTACAGTCAGTAATAGATACTGAACAGTTTCTGCTTCTGAAAAGTTGCTAGGCAGCAAGGAGATAAAAGAACCCAAGAATGTGACAGTCCTGGGACTCTTTGTGTGTTTCTGCATATAGAGAGAAGAGTATATTTCCTCTGGGATTTCATTTGTAAGGAAAAAAGTCTCCTCCTACCCTATCAGTAGGACTAAGGAAATAGTCAAGTTTTATTCCTTTTCTCCCTTTGGGTGGTATAAAATCTATGGAAAGCATCCTAGCCATTTAGTTGTCTGTACTCTTGCTCTATAGAATTTCTTCCCTTCTAATCAAATGCATTTATTATATGTAAAGCAATTTTCTAACCATAAAGTGCATTGTTATTATTCTTCTAATCAAAGGGTTTTTAAAAATTGTAAATATCCCTAAGACTTAGGATTGTAGCAATATTTGGTGATGATCCAACAGCATTTTCCCTAATAAAAATAATCTACCTTTACCAAGTCATTATTCCTCTTCATATACTTTACATTCCAGTCAATCTAAAGTGCTTGTTCTTCTCCACACTGACAGCCCATCTTCCATTTCCCACCTCCATGTTTTTGCCAAGTGTTTCTGCTCTTCATGCCTGAAGTATATTTCCTGTTCACCTCTACCTCTTTGAATCTCTAGCTTACATCAATACCCAGCTCAGCTGTCATATCCTACATGTGAACTTTTTTGTCTCCTCTAGATGTTATAATGCTATCTACCTCTCCAATTTATCTTGCATGTGGTATATTCCCCAAGAGACTATAAGCTTTTTGAAGACAGGAACCTTTTTTCTCTTTTAGGCCTTTGTAACTCCAGTACTAACACATTACCTTGCTCATAGCAAGGACTTAATTAAATTCACTGTTATGTTGTATACTAAGATGACTCTACTAATCCACCATCTGTGAACTTTGTTCTTTGAGCTATTTTCCACATAGTGATGATCAATTTGCCCTTAACTATCCACTTTCTCTTCCTCAGATTCCCCTGTGACTGACAGCATACATTTTTAAAATAGCTGATGACTTAGGTCTATAGTTGAAAATCATGGAACATAGTAGAGATAACTGGTCTATATGGAAATTGAATGTCCTGCCCTCTCCTCACTCTTTCCTAATTGGTCTCCCTGCATTTTTCCTTTCCACTCTCCAGTCCATTTTCCCCACAGCTGCCAAATTGATGTTGCTAAGCTCTGACCATGTTTCCTTCCCTTTCTCTCCACATCTCTAACTAATGAAATCCTGTCCATCCCTCAAATCTCAGCTCAGATGTCACCTTCTTTAAGAAACCTATCTTGATCACTCCAGTCAGACACGATCTCCTTCTTTTAATCCCTATGGAACTTTTTAATGACATGCTGAATTTTACTGTACTTACTGGTGAACCAATCTTTTCTCAACCTCTGGACTATTAATTCCTTGAGGTCTAGGCTATATTTTATTTTTTACATTCCTGACTAGGCTTAATAAAAACTTATTGGGTAAAAGAATGAATCTAAAACCTTGCTACTATTAATCATGAGCTAAATATGACAATTAAGAGACAGTATGAGATAATGGGCAGAGAGCTATACCTGAAGTTAAGAGAACCTGAATTTGAATGTGCACTTGCTCGCTATAGATAAATCATTTCACCTCTTTGTACTTCAATTTCCTCACCTGTAAAATGAAGTTTTTTCTAAGTCTAAATCTAAGGTCCTATGATTCTTTGATTGCTTTTAGGTCTTCCTTGGTTATATTTGTATAAATGAAGTGTTGTTGTTTTTTAAAAAAATTATCTTATTTCTAATTTATGGAATAAAACAAATATTTCCATAACAAATATTCCTTCCCTCCCTTTGTGCTCTAGATATGGCTATCATTAGACACAAATAGGTATATACATACATATATTAATATGTGTATTTATATATGTAAAATTATTCTATACATGCTTTTATTTATCAGTTCTTTCCCTGGATGCAGATAGTATCTTTTTTATATGTCCTTTAGGGTTAATTTGTGTATTTATACTAGTCAACTATCCCACATTATGTATATAAAAAATATTAGATTCACACTTTCCTGTAAGTATATCCTTCCCCCAATCTCACTACTTTTTCTATTCAGAAACTACATTCTACTTTTTTTTATTAGGAAAATATACATTAATATGCAACTACATTAGTATACATGGGAAAGGGAGGGTGATTTCTTCCAGTAATTCATATTTGCAACAGGAGTATAAATAGTTATCTCAGGGCACTAAAATGTTCAATGATTTGCCCTTGGTCATCTGTCCAAGGCAGGTCTTGAACTTAGAACTTTCCATATCCTAAAGCTTATTCATCATACCACCTTTTGGGGACTCACTTCTTCTATATCTCCCATATATGTTCTTATTTGCTCAAAGTTGTTCTTAAAACAATATTGTAATCATTATACACAATGTTATCTAGATTCTGCTCATTTGCTATTAATTAAGTCTATGTTTTTCTAAGATTAATAAGCTTATAATTTCTTATAGCATAATAGTATTTTATCACAATGATATACCACAACTTGTTCTGCTACTAATCATCTTTTGTTTTGTTTTTTGCTGAGGCAATTGGGGTTAAGTGACTTGCCCAGAGTCACACAGCTAGGAAGTTTAAGTGTCTGACACCAAATTTGAACTCAGGTTGTCCTGACTTAAGGGCTGGTGCTCTACCCACTGCGCCACCTAGCTGCCTCTGATAATTATTTTTTAGAAAGCATTTTAGGAACCTTTTCTGAAAGGCTGAAAGACTTCTTAGCAGCATGTTCAAGGCATCAATAGTATCAAATATTTGTAAATTGACAGCTTGCCTTATGGATTATCTATGTTTTTTCTCCAATGCAGAGTAGTGAAGTGTTTTACTTACTCCCTGAACAGTTGCCAAGTTTTGTCGAATTTACCTTTTCAACAGCTAACCCATTCTTCCTTTTTATTCTTCTCCCATTGTAATCATCTGATCCAAGCTCTCATTACCACTCAAATGGATTTTTATGATATCTGCTATCAAATTGCTGCTGCTAAGGTCAGACTATATCATTGCTCTTTGGTTAGTTTTATTAGGAATAAAAGGGTTTCTTCTTTTGAAAAAAAATTAGTAGTATTATTTTTCCAATTACATGTAAAGACAATTTTATCATTCATTTAAGAAAACTTTTGAGTTCCAAATTTTCTCTTTCCCTTCCTCATCACTCTCTCCCTAAGATAGTAAGCAATTTGATATAAGTTATGTATATATCTATATTAGATTATAAAAGAAGAAACAGACCAAAAGAAAAGAACCATTTTTTTTTAAAAGGGAGTAAAAATGACATGCTTAGATCTGCATTTAGACTCTATCAGTTCTTTCTCTGGATATGGATAGCATTTTCTATCATGAATCTTTTGGAATTATCTTGGATAATTGTATTGCTGAGAAGAGCTAAGTCTAAGAGTTGTTCATTGTACAATGTTGCTGTTACTGTATACAATGTTCTCCTGGTCCTGTTAACTTTACTTTGCATCAGTTCATGTAAGTCTTTCTAGTTTTTCTGAGCCTTGATATGATAACATGACTCTTTCTTAATCAACCAATAAGTATTCCATCAACAACAAGAGACCTACTTGTATTATGACAAGAGGCAGAATATCATAGTGGAAAGATACCCAGCTTTGGCATCAAGGAGATATGGAACAAATCTTGACTCTGACATATATTGATCTTGGGTAATTTATTTAAACTCTGTTCCTCAGTTTCTTTAAATGCAAAAGAATGATCTCTAAGGCCATTTTAAGCTCAAAATATATGATTTTGTCAGCAGCCCTATATAGTATTCTAAAGCTATAAGATACAGAACAGTTGGTGATCTGAATTGAAATCACAATCAATTGCTAAGATGACAGGAAAAGATAATGATAAATGTTGGAGGGTGTAGGAAAACTGGGACATTAATACATTGTTGGTCTAATACAGAGTTGTGAACTGATTCACCTGTTCTAGAGAGCAATTTGGAACTATGCCCAATGGGCTATCAAACTATGCATATCCTTTGATCCATCAAGGTTTCTACTGAGTCTGTATCCCATATAAAAAAGGAAAAGGACCCACATGTGCAAACATGTTTGTAGCAGCCCTTTTTTGTAGTAGCAAGGAACTGAGTGGATGCTCATCAGTTGGAGAATGGCTGAATGGTATATGAATGTAATGGAATATTATTGTTCTATAAGAAATGATCAGCAGGTTGATTTCAGAAAAGCCTGGAAAGACATACATGAACTGATGCTAAGTGAAGTGAGTAGGACCAAGAGAATATTGTACATAGCAACAAGAAGATTATATGACAATCAACTGTGATGGAATTGGTTCTTTTCAACAATGTGGTGATTCAGGGCAATTCCAATAAGTCTTGTGATTAAAAAAAAGTCATCTGCATTCAGAAAGAGAACTATGGGGACGGAATGTAATCCAACATATTATTTTCACCTTTGTTGTTGTTGTTGTTCCCTGCTTTTTTTTCCTTTCTCTTTTTTCTCCCTTTGATCTGACTTTTCTTGTGCAGAATGATAAATGTGGAAATATGTTTAGAAGAATTGCACATATTTAACCTACATTGGATTACTTGCTGTCTAAGGGAGGAGAAGAAGAAAGGGAGGGAGAAAAACTTAGAACCCAGGGTTTTGCAAGGGTGAATGTTGAAAATTATCTTTAAATATATTTTGAAAAATAAAAAGCTATTATTATTTTTAAGAAAAAAATCATAATTAAGAAAATTACATAACAAAGAAGTTTCTTCTCTTCCACCAAGAGAAAGTAAAAAGTATACCTTTATTTTAACGATAAGCACATATGGGAAATAGTACCCAAAATGTGATGAAAAGTTCAGTTTACCTATAATCCTATGTATAGTAATGCAGTTGCACATTAATGTGTACTTTTTTTTTTTTTCTGAGACAATTGGGGCTAAGTGACTTGCCCAGGGTCACACATTTAGAAAGTGTTAAGTATCTGAGATTATATTTGAACTCAGGTTTTCCTGATTTCAGGTCAGATGCTCTATCCACTGCACCATCTAGCTGCCCCTAATTATTTTCTTAATAAAAAAGTAAGGTATAGTTTTAGAATAGAAAAAGTAGTGAGGTTGGGGGGAGGATAGACTTATATTGTTATATATGTATTATATATGTGTACATATATAACAATATAAGTATATATACATGTATTATGTATATATAGAGAGAGGGATTGTTGTAAGTGCAGAGTCCATCAGAGTGCTAAAATCACGCAACTTATTACATGGAGAAGGCTTCAGAAACTGTTTGAGGAGAGTTGTAAAGAGGAGTGATGCAAGTGACTTGAAGAGACTTGTGCACATATATACACCTTTCTGTAACTGACTTCCATCTGCTAAATATCTTGTCAGGAGACAAATGGTTAGCAGCCAGAATTGGTGGTACCTTCAGAAGGGTCTAATGACCAGAGCCCAAGACATTTTTCTCTTTAATTCTGTTCTCCATGGAACTTTTGGATTCTTTCACTGACAGTATTTGGTGAGAAACATATACGAGTAGAAGACTGAGGACTCTCACCTAACATATAGGCTTTCATCTTCTTTTCCATTTCAGGTGAAGGAGATTAATCTGGAAGTTCCAACCATATGAGTTTTGAAAAGTCAAATGAGCAAGTTTCTTGAAGTCTGAGTTTGTGCCTGACTTACTGGCTGTAGTGCATACTACAATTTCTTGGAACCACAAGTTAGAGATAGGGGCAGATGCACACTAAAAGTGAATGAGAATCCCTGAAAAGAGTTCAGCAAGTCCTTAAACCAGAGGTACTACAAGTACACACACACACACACACACACACACACACACACACACACACACACACACACAGAGGTGCCAAATTGTATAGCACAGAGAATAAGTTCTGGACCAAAAAAGAAAATACACAATTGTATTAGGAAGTACAAAATAGCATGCTGTATGAAGTCTGAAATCAGGGATGGCTGCTTTGGCATATTTTCAATGTTCTGGCACTTAATAGTACTTGGCATATAAAAGGTTCTTAGTAAATGCTCTTTCATGAATATGCTTGCAATATCCTCCCTTCCTCTCTTCCTCCTTGTCCTCATCACTCTTTTCCTTCCTTTCTTCCTTTTCTACTTTCTCCCTCTCTCCCTTCTTCCCTTCTTCTTTTCATTCCTTACCTTCCTCCTTTCTTTCCCTCCTCTCCTTCCTTCCTTTCTTTCCCTCCCTCCCTTCTTTCCTCCCTCCCTTCTTTCCTTCCTCTCTCCCTCCCTCCCTCCTCCTTCCTTCCTTCCTGCTCTCCTTCTTTCCTCCCTCCCTTTCTTCCCTTCCACTCTCCCTTTTCCCACTTAATTTAAAACTTGACATGTTTTAACATTATTATTAATGTATCCATTTCTTCCTAAAACTATCCTCTCCCCTACTTCTCTATTTCTGTCAGAGTCTTCCCCATTTTTATCATCCAAGCTTCAAATGCATCTAATCAATCATTATTCCTTGTTATTTCCTCTTTTAAAATGTTGCTCTCCCTTCCACACCTTCTTTCCTATTCCTGTGGCTATCACTTGAGTTCAGGCCTTCATCATCTTACTCTTAGTCTGATTGATTATTGTCACAGGTTCTTAACTGGTATGCATGCTTGCAATGCATGAATATGCTTGCAATATCTTCCTACTCTAATCCATTTCACACATAGTTGTCAGACTGATAATATTCTTTAAACTGCTTATCATATTGAATTCCTGAAAAGGAATCTTTGATTATTCTCTATTGCCCATTGCAGGGGGTCAGCAACCTTTAAGAAGTGGCTTGTCAAACCTGTTTTATTTATTTTCTCAAAAAAGGGGAAGAGGAGGAAGGTGACATTCCTCCACTTCAAGGCAATGGTTGTAGATATTCTGGGGTGATGCTTCCCTCAGTCTCAAGACCCTTGCAATAAAATGAATGGAGAGAATGAAGAGAACATTTTCTCTGGCTTTAACAACAATGATGGAAATGTTTCCTATAACTATATTTTTAATTAGTTTTAGTAGAGGTACCTATATCCCATGAAGCATTTATAATGAAGATTATATGATCAGATGTTCAGGAATTGGAATGAACTTTGGAGAGCATCTAACCCCTTCATTTTACAGATGAAGTAAATGAATTCCATGGATATGAAAATCGCATAGTAGTAAACAACAGAAGGAATGGAAATAAGACAAATTCTGATTCCACACTGCCTCCTTACTAAAGACTAAGTTTATTAGGTTAAAAAATTAATAATTTCATAGGAATTTTTAAAATTTCATAGGACTTTAATATTTTAAATGAATTTTAAAAAACCATTTAAAATGACTTCTTCAACTGATTTTTTTTTTAAATTAACAAGCATTTCTCTTCCCAATCTTTACCCCTCCAAAATTAGAAACTCAAAAGTATTGTAATGAAAAAGGTTCATGGAATTTGGAAGGTGACAGCATTTTTTTAATTTTAAATTTTTTAGTCATGTCCAACTCTACTTGTTATCCCATTTGGAAAGCAACATAATATAGTGATTTTGTGCTAGATAAATGTGAAAGGTAAATCTGAATCTGAATATGACCTCGGGAACTTATTAGCTACATGATTATGGGCAAGTCACAATCTCTCAGAGCCTTAGTTTGCTCATCTATAAAATGGAGATAATAATGAGCTACTAATTACCTCACAGATTTGTTGTGAAGAAAGAAATACTTTATGACCCTTATGTAAATGTCCATTGTGAATAGAAGTGAAAGAAACTGTTTTCTCTTTTCTTTTCTTTTTTTTGAGGGGAGGGGGTATCTTCTTTTTTTTTGTGATTTCTAAAGAAGAGATAATAGAGCTAATTAAATTCCATTTATATAACAGATGAAGACATTGAAACTAGAGCATTTAGTCAATATTCCAATATTTTCTTCCAGGAGAGTTTCAGACCTTGAAATACATTGATATAAGGAACTGCCTACATCAATGTGGTTTTCTCAACTACAATAACCAATACTATACACTTTGCAGCTCAAGTATCTTGTTCCTGGTCACACAATCAGTATGCACTGGATAGACAAAGGATCATGCCAACAGCAGTAAGTGTAGCCAGTCTTTAAAATCAGGTTCCAATAATTCCCTTTATTCCATTTATTTATTTCCTATTCTTTCTGACTTGATTCTGTCACCACTATCAACCCCATTTACCCAATTATTTTTGACTTTTCCTTCTTCCTTCCCTGTTAAAGATAATTAGATATTAATTCCTGTTGATTCCACTTCCCAACATTTTATGTATCTATCCTCTCCCTCATATTTCCATTGACCCAGGCCCTCATTACTATCTACCTATTATTGCAGTAGCCCCTTTGCTGGTCTTCTTCCTTCCCTCCTCCACCCTCACTCTACACCAATCCCTTCCAGTCCTTCATTCATACAAATGTAAGACATTTTCCTAAGTATAGTTCTACTCACATTATTCTTCTGCTTAAGAATCATCAGTGGCACCCTATTGCTACTCAATGAAGGTCAAAGTCCTTTGCCTGACCTTCAAGACCTTACATCATTTGGCTCTACTCTGCCTTTCTAATCTCATTTCATAATCTGAGAGCTAGACATGATCTTAGATCCTGAGCTCCACCCCTTCCACCCAAATGAGGAAAAAGAAGCCCAGAGTAAAGTGCCTTGCTCAATGTCATACAGTTATTAAGAGGAGGGCTAGCATTCAAAAGCAAGTCCTTTGTCTTCAAAGCCAGTATTTCTTCCAAGGGGACCTTTTACTCCCCTTGTACTTTACACTTCAGTTAAATTGAATTCTTCTTTCAAAGGTAATGCTATTTTTTCAGCAAACTAATTGTATTTGTCTCTGAAATTTTTCTTTTCCCCTCTTCACCTGTTGAAAACCTACCTATTCTTTATAGTTCAAATCAGTCCTATCATTGCTTCTAGAAAAGGCATGTCAACCAACTCATTGTCTCCATGACTTCCCAACTAAAACACCCTGCCTTGGCAACTGCTCTGCTATTTTGGTTATCTCTACCTATTAATTTAAAGCTCCTTGAGGACAGAGACTATATCAAGTTTGTATTTGTTACCTTTAACATTTGATACATGACCTGGCATTTAAAAAGTACTTAATGATGTTTTTTCTTTTCATTCAAATTAATTTCCCCCATCTCCCGAAAACTTTCCATATATCTAATAACCTTTCCTTTTGGACCTCACACAGCACTTTATTTTATACCACTCTAATGCACTTATCACATCATATTATGTATTATTTTTGTTGTTATTCAGTTGTTTTCATGACCCCATTTGGGGTTTTCTTGGCAGAGACACTGTAGTATTTGCCATTTCCTTCTCCAATTAATTTTACAGAAGAAGAAACTGAGGCAAACAGGATTAAATGACTTGCCCATGATTACACAGCTATTAAGTGTCTGGGGCCAGATTTGAACTCAGGAAGATGAAGTATCCCTTACTGCAGGCCTGATGTTCTAGCCACTGGACCATCTAGCTGTTTCTTATTGTATATTACACTTCTCTGTACTTGTATTTCCTCACTCTAAACTCATGATCTTGAGACTTATCAAAAGTTCCGATTTTCTCCAGTACTTAGTTCAGATTACTATACTGAGTATATGCTTCATAAATATTTTAGTTGAATGAAAAGAATGAATCTCTCCACAAATCCTTGCTCACATCGGACCAATTTCTTCTCTAAATCTCACATGTAATGTTTGTATCTCCTCAACTAGACTAGAAAATACTTGATGACCAGGGACCCCCATATTGTAGTTCTTCAGTATCTCCCCTGAGGAGTATTCAACAAATGCCTAATGAATCAGTTTGAATAATTTGAAATCTTAACTAAAGAATTCATTCTATTTCATTTTATGAACAAACATTTCTTTTTCAAGAATACTTCAAATCCATTGTCTTTTGGCTTTATACCTCACATTGGAAGAAATCTGTTGTTCACTCTTAGGGAAGAGACATATTCCTTGGAAATATATATTTAAAATCTTTAAAATTTGAATCCTATTAAAATAGGACTGGAAAATCCTGGATAACAGGGATCCCCATATTATACTTCTTCAGTATTTCCACTAAAGGAATATTCAACAAATGCTTAATGAATCAATTGAATAATTTGAAGTCTTGACCAAAGAAATTAAATTTAATTAATTAAAAGTCTTTAAAATTTGAATCACATTAAATCATTGTAAAGGGCTAGAACTGAGCAACGCTCTTGGATAATGAAGCACATGAGACTAATTGCCAATTGGACAGTTCCCTTTTAACTTGTTTGAAGGTTGACCCTCCCCAGCTGTTCTCTGCTGACTTGATTGGTGGGACAAAGAGGGGGGAGTAACGTGTGTGAGAGGAGTAGGAGGAGAAAGAGGAAGTGAGACAAAGAAGCTGACTCAGCCTCTCCTGGAGTTTGAGGGAGGAAGGTGTGTGTGAGGCAACTAGGCTAACCCCTTGAACTTGACTGTAAAAGATCAAGAATAAAGACATTTAGTGATCCTGACTCCAGCTGATTTCTGGGAAGACAGAGTTCCAGCAAATCACATTTCTCTAGGCCTACCTAATTCATCCTATGATATTTTTTGGTGGATGCATCCATCCATGTCTTAAGTAGTTTCCTGTTTTGTCTTATTTTAGTTCCAAATCCCATTGCCCAACCAAGTACATCCAGACTTCTTGTACTGCTCCAATTTTAGGACACAAAGTCCTTGGCACAGGATAACCTTGCCTGAGGTCAGAACATTCTTCATTAGTTGGTAAGAGTTTCTAAACTCCAACCCACATTTGAACTGGATTTAGGATCTGGGGACATCCACATAGCAAAAGGCTATGACCTTGTGCTCACCATAAGTTTAGGGAGTGTAAAATCAGACTACAACACACCAATTTCATTGGTAATGAGATATTTTTTGCACCTATCACCACTCCTGGTATATAGCAGGTAACCTTTGAAATAGAGAATATCTCCCTCCTTTCTTTGTATCTCCAGTGTTTAGCACACTGCCTAGCATACAATAGGTATTTATAAAAGCTTTCTCACTTGAATTGAATTGACTTGATAACAGTATCTATATGTATATATGTAACACCATTCTTCTGTCTTGCTTTGGATGTAGATAGTATCTTTCTTAATATATCATTTATAGTTAATTTGGATCTTTATAATAGTCAAAATTACTTAGCATGCAAAAACATTACTAAACAATGTTGCTGTTACTGTATACAATATTCTTTTGGTTTTGCTCATTTTGCCCTTCATGCAACTCTATCCATGTTTTCCTAAGATCATCAAGCTCTCATTTCTTATAGCATAGTAATATTCCATCACAATCATATACCTCAACTTGTTCAGCCATTTTCCAATTGATAGGTAGCCCCATGATTTCCACTTCTTTGCTACCATAAAGAGAGCTGCCATAAATATTTTAGAATATTTACAGAGCTTTTTTTCCTTTTTTCCTAATGATTCTGGGTAACAGACCTAAGCATGGGGGGGGGGGAGAAGAAAGAGGGAGAAGAAAAAAGAAAAAAGAAAAGAGAGTTACATGATAACTTTATTATATATTCAAAAGGAATAGCAAGTTGTACATAATAAATTTGAGGTTTCACATACCATCTTTTTTTCTTTATTCTACTATGAGATGGAAATACTTGTTTTATTTCTTAAGTTTGGAATAAAATAAGTAAAAATTTTTAAAAATCAGTACATATAGAACTTTTTGTCATGGTTTTGGTTGATCTTTTCCCCTTCCCTTGGCCCATTTACAATATGTGAAATATTAACTGTACAAGGATAGTACAGGTGAACCACAAACAAATACTAGTTCATCTAAAAAGTCTTGGAGATTTTAGAGAACTTTGTATTTAAGATTTCAGTCATATTATGTGTTGGCCAAAGAAGCTGGTGTGATTTTAAGATGAATGTATATATACATAGTTTCCAAAATGAGAAAAGTGATAGTACAGCTGCTTCTGGTCAGAATACATCTGGATTTGTGTGTTCTGTTCTGCATGTCACATTTGGAAGGAAGCTAAAATACTCTAGAGAAGAATGACCAAAGTGGTCAGGGGAACTCGAGTATGGGTTAAAGGAGTGGAGAGATTTAGTTTTGAGAAATGAAAATTTAACTAGGGGCAGGGAGAGAGGAGGGACAATAAAAGTTATCTTCAAGTATCTGAAGGACTATCATGTGAATGAAGGCTTAGATTGCTTTTATTTTGCTCTAGAGTCCAGAACTGTTGTTGTTTGTCCTTCATTCTCAAACAGAACCATGACCTCAGGAAGGTGATGCCATGACAGGATTTAACAAGCTTACTAGCCTCACTTTCCCCTCCAGAGCCATCTGGGTCTAGTGGCCAGATAGAGATCAAAATGACTAGAGATGGCCCTAGATGCAATGGGAGACCTTGGTCTTTTTAAGTTAAGATCTTCAATAGGTCTCAGTGTGACTGAGGCCACAGCCATTCAGTGATTAAGGCTAGGTAGTAATTGAGGCAAAGAATCTCCTCTTTTACCTAAATTGATATATGTATATATATCCAGAATAAGTCTAGAATTAGAAAATTAGGGAAAGGCAGATTTCAGCTAGACTTGAAGTGAATTCCCCATCACAAAAGTCATCAGGTGAAGAATGGGAGATAGAATTGCATGTAATCTTCTTCACTCCTAGCATTCCATAACCATAAGATAGTAGGTAGACTGGTTGTCCAGACAAATGGTAGACTGGCTGTGTGCTCCTTTGGAAAGCCAGAGACACTGGGATCTGGCTTTATATAGGGTCATAGACAAAGGGCTTCCCATGGCAGCTATCATGTGCCTAATAGGTTCCCCACATGGACTATGGACTAGTAGCAAAAAAGGCAATCTCCAAAGTGGGGAAGACCCACTAAGGAAATTATATTATGTTATGTTACATTATGTTATTTTATAGCTAAATTATTATCATCATATCATTATATTAAAATGATCACAAGACAGAATATATTATTACAATATGTTAAAATTATATATTAAAATTATAATAATATATAATTTATTATATTAAATATATTATACCTAATTATAATTGTTATCAGTCATGATAATTTTATCAGTTGGTTCTAACTGGAACTGGATGTGGTTAAACCTTAAGCAAAGCAGCATTGTGATGCATTGGAGCCCAGTCTAGGACAGGGAGGTTATAGAATCTCCTGGTTATTCAGTTCATATTGTTGCTGTTGTTCATCTTTCATTTTTGAAGAGTTCACATAAGTAGTTTATCAGAGAGTTAGAATTAAAACAAGTCTTCTAACTCTCAGGATAGTATCCTGGGAGTTTATTCTATAGGAGAATCATGTAGTGACTCCTTTTATTAAGTTATCACCCACTGCTGTCAATACAAATTTCAAATAAATTACATTTGTTTAAAATGAGTAACATTTTTTTATTAAGTACAATCGAGAACATGTATGTGATCCTCAGGTATAACTGGACTCAACCTGTTATAAACTGGCTACTGTGTTTTTGTATCTATCAGTCACTGCGTAATGTTGGTTTCATCCATTCATTAATAGAATTCCAAAATTGGAAAAGATCTCAGAGGTAATTACTTTAACTCATGTCTACGAGTTTACTATATAATATTCTTGATGAGTAGATATCCAGTTTTTATTCAAGGACTCACAATATATGGAATCCATTTTCCTAAAGTAACCCATTCCATTTTTTGTATTATTAGTAGGAAGCTTTTGCTTACTACTGAGTCTAAATATGTTTCTTTATAACTTCTGCCCATTATTCCTACTTGTATCTTCAGGAGTCCAGTAGAACAAAAATTATAGTTTTAGACATGGAAGGGATCTCACAAATCATTTAGTTACAACCCTTAATGTTGTAGATAAAGAAACTGTGCTCTTTTGAGGTTAAAATGTCCAAAGTCACATAGGTGACTATGATAGGACAGAATCCAAGTTTTCTGACTCCATATTTGGTGCTTTCCTCTATTATTATCACTCTAACATCTTCATGACAGCCTATGAGATATTTGAAGACAGAATCCCTCACCTAAGTGTTCTTTTCTCCAGATTGAACAACCTACTTCCTTTGCAGAGCATAATCTTTAGTCCCTTCAAAACTCTTCTCATTCTTTTCTAGCTCCAATTGGTCATTGACATTTTAATATATGGTCTTTACAATGGAACTTAATGTTCTGATCTTGATCAACATTCCCCCTTTTGTTTTGGATATTATGCCTTTATCAAAGCAGTTTGAGATTGTGTTCCTTTCATTCAGTCTTACTTCCATGATTCATCTGAAATGAAGTAGTGGGTTCTTGGTTCTAGAAAGCTATACCAACTTAGTACAAATTCAGAGTAACTTCATCAAGCAAAAAAGACCTCAGGTAGGGACTGCATGTGGTTTTCTATTATTAGTTTGGCCGAAGGGTGATAAAATTCTGGGGTCAGCACTATGTCTCATAGGCCTACCTGCTAAATTATACTAGGGTCATAGTCTTTCTTCACAGAATTAATACATAAACCTACAGGTTCTTGGAGTGAGTAAGTTCTTGTTAGCTTTTTGGTGGTGCTGTATTGTACTATCAACTAGCTTACAGACCACTAAAATTAGCAGACTTTTTGTTGTATGAATTATTATCATTCATTTAGTCATTCAATATCCACATACAAAGAATTTAATATGTGTAAAGCTCTATGCTAACATGTGAGAAGAAGGAGAATTTGGGTATATGTAGGAAGAAAGTTAAGACATTGCATTGTCTAGGATGCTAAGGAAGAAGGGGTATTTAAAAAGATAGGGAGTTCACATAGTTGTGTGTAATGGTGGCCTTGTCTAGGGTGAGGGGGAAGGGAGAAAAATATTTTAAGTGGACATCAGAGAACAAAAGAAACATTCAAAGGAAGCACAGAAAAAGAGGGTAGCTTTGAAAATGATGTGTAGTATTTATTACACAGTGTGCTTTTTAAAAATAAGCTGTGAAATGGAAATTCATGATTTTATATTAAATCCTCTTTTTAGTTGTGCTATGTATGTGGAAATTTTTTTTTGTTCTTTTTGTATGAAGGTTAAAAATTGATAAAAAGAAAAAAATCAGAAAAATGACAAGGAGTTCAAAGAGTTGACCACAAGAATGAACTTGGCAGTCTTGAAGAAAGTGGGTTTTCTGGACTGGGGAGGTTGACCAACAGATTATAAGGGGTTAAGGAGTGAGTATGAAGGTTAAGCTGTGGAGGCATTGTACATAAACTGATATACCTTGAATCTGACAGTATAATAATAATAATAATAATGATGATGATGATGATGATGATGATAGTAACAATAATAGCATAATGGCTATAATTTATGTTGAAATTTAAGATTTGCAAAGAGTTTTAAAAATATCATGTCATTTTATCTTCACAAAAGCCCTGGAAAGTAGGTGCTATTTATTAGCCCCATTTTCCAAAAGAAGAAACTGAAACAGAAAATAGGTTAAGTATAGAGATTACCTTGCTTAGGGTAACATAATCAGTAAGTATCAGAGACTGAATATGAATTCAGATCTTTCTGACCCCCAAGCCCCAAACTCAGCCCACTGTCCCATCTAGCTGTCTTTGTTCCCCAGCAGGGGGGTATTTACTATTATGCCTCTTCTGTTGTATCTCTCTAAAAAGACTCCTGGGTTTTTTTTCCCACAATGATGAAATTTTCTATAATGGGCAACTCTAGTCATTGAAAATATCCCTCTAGGTTTTAAATGACAATTATGACATTTGGAATAAAAATAAATTAATATTGAAAAGGAGTTTAGAGATTATCTGAGTCAAACCTTATTTGACAAATGAGCAATCAGAGGTCCAGAGAGAACTAATTTGTTCCAAGGTTTTACAAATAGCCAATAGTAGTAATTATAATAAGCATTTATATATTAAGGTTTGTAAAATATGTAAATGATATTTCATAGACAAAGTTAGGTGGTAATTGGGTAGAACAATGAACTTGGAGTCAGAAAAACCTCAACAAGTAAAATTTTACTTTAAATGCTTATCTTAGACACTGGACAAGTCATTTAATTTTTTCCTTCCTCAGTTTCTTTATTTGTAAAAGGGGATGATAATAGCACCTATATCCCAGAGTCATTATGAGGATCAAAAGAGAAAATATCTATATAATATCTATTATTGGAGTAATAGGAAATGGGAGTAGGTAGGAGATAAATAAATAGAGTGCCAAGCCTAGAATCAGGTATATTCATCGTCCTGAGTTCAAATCTGACCTCAGACACTTACTAGTTGTGTGATCCTGAACAAGTCACTTAATTCTGTTTCTCTCAGTTCTTCATCTGTAAAATGAGCTGGAGAAGGAAATGACAAACCACTCCAGTGTATTTGCCAAGAAAACTCCAAATGGGGTCATGAAGAGTTGGACATGACTGAAATGACTAAGTACCACTAACAATTAAATGAGAAATGGGCTTAGAAAGGATCCAGTGCTCTCTTTCCATGCTGACATATTACATTTCCCTTTTTCCTGAGACCCCCTCTGTCTTCTGTCCCCTAGAACTTTCTATACCTTTTGCCCTCCAATTCAGATAGAAGAACTAAACATATGATTTTATTGACATAGGGAAATCTCAGTGAGAACACTTTTTATTAGCACAATTCAGCTGTGTTTAGCCTTAGGAGTTACTTTAGAGCAGGGCATCAAACTCAGGGTAGCAGTCAAAATACTCTCCAAAGCAGCCCCAACCAGATTCAAATATAATTTGGAACTATTTAACATACAAATAAAAATACAACAGAACATAGATAATGTTAGTATGTGGCTTTCTAAGTCAATAGGTGTCCCAGAGGGATGTTTCTGTATAGATGGAGTTTTTCTTTGCTTTTGACACCACTGACTAGAATAGTGAGACATTAAGTGCTTTGTCCACATTCAGATATGACTTAAACCCACCCAGGTTTTTCTTGATTCCAAGCCATTTTCTCTCTCTATTATGCCACTTTAGTCTGGAAAAATATATACAAATTAACACTATCCTTGCTACTAGGTGGGTCTGTGCAACTTCAAGATTCCATTCACAATCTTATGAATACCTAGACCAAACCATACCTCCCTTTTGTATTTGTATTTTTTTTGAATTTAAGATCTCTGAGAGTAGCTCATTTTGGCATTTCTATCCCCAGTATTGAGGACAGAGCCTGAAACATAGTGGGTGTTTTGTTAATAATTCTTGATTGATTAATTTTATCATTCACAGACTCAGAATGCCATCTTTCTATCTGGTATTTGGCTAGCGGTGCCATTCAGGCAAAACCCACATATTGAGAGAATCAACTGCAGAAATTTCCTAGGCACCCACTGATTTTCCTAATAACTTTGAAACAAGACATTGAAAAGGCATTTAATAGGTGAAGGAAAAGGCTTAACAGACTTAAGCTCGTTTGCCTTCTGAGGGTTTTGAGGAGCTCAGTGCAAACACTTCAGTTTCAAAGCTCCTGCTCCTTTATCTGTAAGAAGTTAAACACAGGATAATTCTTTAATTAGTTCCCAGTAAGCCATTTTCATCTGTATGCAGTACTTGCAACTAGATAAATATTTCTTTAGTTGGAAAACAACTGTTAGTTTTTCAGGAAATGGCCTCTCCCTTTCCCTTTTGATGAATTGCTTCTTCTATTTCTAAACTCTGACAGTTCTTCTCTCTCATACAAACATATTCAGTGGTTTTGACTCAACCTTGTATACTATATGTACATGTGAACCAAGGGTAGGGCAACCATACTGGTAATGTTTCAGGAGGGCTGGCATTTTTCTGAGAGCTGGACAGATTTTAAGATATTGTAGTAGAATCTCATGGTACTTTAGGACACATTCCCTCTCTTCCTTTGCTGTTTTTCACAATTCAAGATTTAAATATTTTTTCAAAACTAGATTCTGTCTTAGAATGGATAATGTATCTGATTTTGCTTCAGTCAATCAACAAGCATTTATGAAATGCCCATTTCATGAATAAATAACCTGCAGTTTGGAATGTAAAGTCAAAAATGAAATAGTATTGTCCTGAAGGAGCTTTCATTCTTATAGGAAGTAATATACAGGACCAGCTAGAGGATGCAGTGAATATAGCACTGGTCCTGGAGTCAGGAGGACCCAAGTTTGAATCTATCCTCAGACATTTACTATGTGACAATTCCAATTGCCTTGCAAAACGAAATTTTAAAAAGAAGTTATGTGTAAAATAAATACAAGGGAAGGGAAGGGGATGACATTAGCCAATAGTATGAGCTAGAGGGCTCAGAAAAGGCTTATGATCTTAGAACTTTTGTTTTACTGCCAATCATCAGGGATGGAAGTTTAATGTGGTTGTTTTGTTTGTTTTGTTTTCGTATTCTGTATTTAGGAATGTAAAGAGTAAGAATAAAACTTGCAAACAAAAGAAAGCAGATGATTTTTGGATTATCAACAAAACTAATGGAAAACTTGAGTTTCTGGGTGGTAAAGTGGATAGAGTCCTGGGCCTGGAGTCAGGAAGACTCATCTTCCTGAGATCAAATCTGAACTCAGATACTTACTAGTTGTGAGACCCTGGACAAGCCACCTAATCTGTTTGCCTTAGGGCAAGAAAATCCCAAATGGGGTTATGAAGAATCAAAACAATTGAAAAACAAATGAGTTGCTGGTGATATAAGTAACTTAAAAGAAGTTATAGTTGTATTGATATTTTTTAATAACATGGTAATTTCCAGATATATTTACTCTATTCACCCTCATAGGGAGCCATTCTTTGAAACAAAGAAAAAGCTATGCAAAACCAAGTGATCACATTAAACAGAATATGTGACATTCTACATCTGTGTTCCCATGGAAAGGAGGGAGATGAAATTTTTTCATATCTCCTCCAAGGATCCAGATTAGACATTATAATTATACTCCATATACATTTAAAAATACTTCATAAAAATTAATCAAAATAGCTCAGATTCTTGCTTTCAAGAAGTATATAAATTCTTAATGTGTGATGACAGGGTGTAGAACCTTTTAAATGAAATTCATATTCACTCAAAAGAGTTTGGTTTAACCATTCCTATTATTTAGATAGTAAAGTATAATTGAAAGGACAATCCTTAGAGCTAGTCCATCAGTCCATTCTTTGTCTTGGAAAAAGGAGGCAAATGGACAATGAACTATCCTAAAAATTGAAAAAAGAAAGAGCACAAACTAGATTATCTTTGGAAAATTGTATAGAGATTTTAATGACTTCAAGCTTCTCTCTGAAAGAGGTTTATCTTTTTAGCATTAATATTCTTCCAGTGATATTGTCATAGTTCTTATTCACATATTTTCAAAGAACTAAAATAGGACCCAAAGGACAACAGAGAATGTGTGTGGTAGACATGAACAGGATAATATATGTCCCTGAATATGAAGAGCTACAAAGCAGAAGTGGGTAAATAGGATATTACCAGAGAGATGTATGATTGAAAAAGACGTGGGTTAGCTACATGGCAGAGTTAAGAACAAGCAATGGATAGCTTTTGTGCTCCAATGGTATCCATGAAATGAAGAAGCTCTAAGGGAAGCCATCCAGCATGTTGGGTGAACTCCATGTAGAAGATTCATGGAGGTATGTAGACAAGAATCCATGACCCTCTTGAAAATGAGAGAATAAGAAAATAAGACTATTTGGATAGATTATAATGAACCACATTGGAAAGTATACCCATGTGGATGGATATTGAAGGCCATTAAAATATCAAAAAAGTGATAACAGAATTCATATTATATGAGAAGATTAAAAAAGTGTGATTTCTAGAATTTAAAGAGCTTTTATCTTTTTTGTGGGATAAAGTACAACTATTTTAGGTAAATAGCTAAGAGATGAGCTCTATGATTCTATTCTTTCTGTACATTGATTTATATGTGAAACAACAACAAAAAAAAAACAAACACTTCAATTTAAAAAATTCTTTAAGACTTTAAAAGATTTGCAATTTGTGTTTTTCTCCGACCAATACAGATTATAACCTTTAGTGCATAGCTTTGTGAGTTGCTGTGGCCAAAACTTGGATAACTAAAAGTATCCTCAATAGAAAGTGAAAAGTTTGGAGAAGGATGGATCTAGAGAGAAAGAAAATTAGTTCTGTTTCAGTTGTGTTAAATTTGATGACTATGAAAGCATATGTGTGAACATATCCAACAGGTAGTTGGTAATGCAATGTACGCCAAGAGAGAGATGAGGATAGATTTACAACTCATTGGCTTAGAGATGAAAATGCAGTCTATGGGAACTGATGAAAAAAGGGTATTGATTAAATAAAGAGAAATGTGGAGGACAGTGTCATGGGATAATGATGGTTAGATGCTAGAACATGATAATTGAGAAAATGAGATTGAGAAGGGATGGTCAGACAAATAGGAGAACTAAAATAGAGCAATATTTCAAGTTAACAAAGGGGGAAAAGTCCATAAAGAAGGAAGAGAGGAAAATGTCAATATGCTATAAAGAAATCCAGGTCCCATACTACTTGGAACTCTCCTTTGTACACAATAAATGCAAAATACATTTTCATTCATCCACTTCTTTCCATCTTTCAGGTACTCAATTTGTCTCAAGTGAAGAGGTATAAAGACTTCTTACCCTGAGCTCTCCCTTATGGACTTGGTGGGAATCTCTAAGGGTTCTGGACGCCAGGAGGTGAATGGGAAAGATGTTTATGCATGGCCAAGGCCCCAGTTGTCTCAACTAATTATTGCATTGCCTCTCTCCTACCATTCTATCTTTCCCATCCCTTATAGCTATGCTATCCATGAAACTTCCTCTCCAATTTTGTTATGCCTCTTTTAAAATTTCTTCAGAAAAAGGGCATGAATACATTACTGGTTTACAGCATAGTTTCAACAATAATCAAAAGTTACCAGCAGCCTGGAGAAGTGTTTGGCTGTTCCTAAGGGAACACAGGCCTTTGTTTGAGAGGCAAATGAAGTACCCAGCGGGGTAGAAACTGTGTCTGAGGAACACAAACAACTTTTCTCAACCCAGAGGGTTCCTTCCTTTAAAATATCTGTTTCCAATTGTATTATTGCCAGTTAGATGAGCTTGTGCTTCCTGATATTTCCAGTGACTGCTGATCTTCATTTGGAGAGGAAGCTTCCTTATCAGGAGTTCCATATACCCATGAAATCCTAAGTCCTGTCTAAAAAAGATATGTGCAAGGCAATAAGAGTCCATCATCAGTAGGCATTCCCCCCTCATTTGCTACCATATTGCTTTTTAAAGATTTTGCAAAATTGAAAAACTCCTTATATAGTTCTTCATAGAATCACAGCATTGCCCACCTAGTCCAATCCATGTTCGATTGGAATTATCCGTTGTGACAAGTGCTTGAAGAACTCAGTCCCAATGAGGGGACCCTATTGCTTCTTGACTTCTTTTTTATATAACTACAGCTTAGGAAGATTTTTCTTATCTGAAATTTTGGTCCTTAATCTTTTATGTGTCATGGACCCCTTGGGTCTAGTAGTGAAGCTTATGAATCTCTTCTCACAGTACAGCACAATATAATTCATAGCATTACCAGTGAAACCAGTTATATGGGAAATAGTTGTCAAACTATTAAAGAGAAATTATGGATTGCAACTCTGCCTTAGGTCAAGCTTAAATCTATCTTTTCGAGAATCCCTCCTGTTGTTCCATGTTCTTCTCTCTGTGGTTAAACAGAACAAATTTAATCTGTCTTCCACATTGTTGTTATTGTTCAGTCCTTTCAATAGTGTCCAACCCTTCATGATCCTATTTAGGATTTTCTTGACAAAAAACTGAAGTTGTTTACCATTTCCTTCTCTAGTTCACTTTACAGATGAGAAATTGAGGCAGAGTTAAATGACTTGCTCAGAGTCACACATCTGTGGGTCTGAAGCCAGATTTGAACTCAGAGAAATGAATCTTGACTTCAGGCCTGCCACTATGCACTACGGTGCCACTTTGTTGCCCTGTGTCTTCCACATGGCAGTCCTTCAAACACTGGAAAGGGGAGGAAGAACTTCCAGTTTGGAAAGAAGATCAGAGTGTAGGATCACTGAGGCACAATGGCACAATGACAAAAACCTGGAGCTGGATTCAAGACCTAGATTTGAATCTTGTCTCAGTTACTTACTGGCTCTATGATCCTAGCCAGGCCACTTAATCTTTTCTGGATCTCAATTTTCTTATCCATAAAAGGAGAGGGTTGGATTAGATGATTTCTTAAAGTCCTTTCCAATAGCCTCATTAATTGACAGCTGGAAGGAATTTCAGTCAATTCCTCAGTTCTTAAAGGAGGGAAAGAGCTGTAATATGTGGTCTCAAAAGCTCCTTTTAAATGCAGCAAAAAGATTCCATGAGTAGATCACTGGGGCTGAGACTCAGAAAGACCTGAATTCAAGTTCAGCTTTAGATATTTGCCAGCTATGTCATGCTTGGCAAGGCATCAAACCTATTTGATTCACTTTCTTTAGTTGTAAAATAGGAATAAAAATAATGGTACCTACTTCTCAGAATTATTGTGAGAGTTAAATGAAATGACATTTGTAAAGTATCTGACATTCAGCAGATGCTGTATAGATACATACTTATTCTCTCCCTCTTCCTTCTAGATCTAGCCTTATATGCTGGCCTTTCAGTCTCTGCCATCCAGTTTCATGACTGTCAAATTTGACTGGCTTCAGAATCCATTTCCTTCATCTTTCCTTTTCTTTCTTTTTCTTTTCCTTCCTTCCTTCCTTCCTTCCTTCCTTCCTTCCTTCCTTCCTTCCTTCCTTCCTTCCTTCCTTCCTTCCTTCCTTCCTTCCTCCATCCCTCCCTCCCTCTCTCTTCCCTCCTTCCTTCCTTCCTCCTTTCTTCTTGTTCTTCTTCTTCTTCTTGTTCTTCTTGTTTTTCTTCTTCTTTTCTTCTTGTTCTTGTTCTTCTTTTCTTCTTCTTCTTCTTCTTCTTCTTCTTCTTCTTCTTCTTTCTTCTTCTTTCTTCTTGTTCTTGTTCTTCTTCTTGTTCTTCTTCTTGTTCTTTTTGTTCTTCTTCTTCTTCTTCTTTTCTTCTTCTTCTTCTTCTTGTTCTTCTTCTTCTTCTTCTTCTTCTTCTTCTTCTTCTTCTTCTTCTTCTTCTTCTTCTTCTTCTTCTTCTTCTTCTTCTTCTTCTTCTTCTTCTTCTTCTTCTTCTTCTTCTTCTTCTTCTTCTTCTTCTTCTTCTTCTTCTTCTTCTTCTTCTTCTTTCTTCTTCTTCTTCTTCCTTCCAAACACTAACTGCTTTGAATTCCTACTGGAATCATCTGAACGCTACAATTTGTGAAGATTACAACCTCTCCCCCCTCCACTATTCTCCCCTCAAGCAAGAAATCTCTTGTTATTGGTCATCTCTCTACAAGGAATGGTCTAAAGGCTGGCATGGGGGTGAAGAGAGTTATGGTCATACATAGAGATTTCAAACAAATCTATCTGTCTATGTCTATACGTCTATATGTCTGTCTGCCTCCATTTTCATCTATCTATCTGTCTATCGATTAATATATTAATCCATCTTTGAACCATAGATTCCCAAATCTTGAAAGGAACTTATAATTAGTCAAATATCACATTTTATAGGTTATGCAATCTGAGGTCCCAAGGAGATCTAAGTAATTTGGTTAAGGTCATAGAGGTAATAAGGATCAGAGGTAGGAATTAAATCCAGCTTCTATGATTCTAGATTCGTGATTTTTCACCATACTATAAATTTTTCTATGTGATAGATAAATCCTTCTGATAGCTAAATGTAATATTTATTTAGTACAACAGGCAACCACATTTCCTACAATGCCTGATTCTTAAGCAGGGTTCTTCCTCATCCCACAAAAATTAATTGGGCTATAATGTCTCATTTTCCTCCAGAGTCTTCTGCTCCTGGGTACTGAGAGTATTCCTATGGATATATTTTTTTAAGGCATTAGCTTTTGAAATCAAATTAACTGGCTATTACACATTCCCTATTGCAGGTTAATCTTTATCAGGGGTAAACATCATTTGATCTGCTCAGGGGAGAACAGTGAAAGGAGTTTGAGATTTCCTTTCTGCCTTGATCTCACATAGGATAAAATAATGGAATTCACTAAAAAAATATTTGGTTCTGATTCAAATAATTGTATTGCCACTCAAGTGCAGCCTTTATGACCTGATCGTGGCAATGAAATGTGGGGATAAGAAGGAAGAAGTAGTTTTACATTTTAAAAAATGGTATTTGCACATAGAGAAAAGGCTGAGATTATAAATTTAGAGTTAAAAGGGACCTTAGACTTCTCATTTTATGAACGAGGAAACTGAGGTTCAGAGAGGTTCACTTAGAACTCAGGTCCTGTGACTCCTGAGGACAGGGCTCAGCCTAGTGCCTTGCATATACCACACTTTGAAGGAATCTCACTGGTTTGGGTGCCCCTCCGAACAATGAAGATTGGAATCTATTTTGCCTCTCTATCCCAAATGACTCATCTATTTGCTCCCCTAAGTTGTGGATGGTGGGAAGGAGAGAAAGCAGGAGTCTACCTATTCAGTGTTCTGAGGGCCTTCCTCTAACTCTTTGGACAATGCATTAATATCAATAAGGCAGGAATATTGTCCTTCTAAATAGCATCATAGACCGAGAGCTGAAAAGAACCTCACTAATCAATGTCCCCATTTTTCTTGTCAATAAATTCAATAAACCTAAAATAGGCACCTGTCCTATGCATGTCCTATGGGTTTTTAGGGCAGAGAGAGAGTTTAGATGATGCAGGGGCCTTGATGTCATCATATGATGAACCTATCTTCTGCCCCAATCATCTATCTCTCTATGGTCATTCTTTATAGCATCTACACAATTGTCCATGAGTATTATATCACAGCTTACTCATGCCAGCCACTGTCTTTCTGTTGCCCTTTTTGGATAGCTTTTAATTTGCACATAATATGCTGAATAAATATTTGTCTAATTAGCACACCAACTGAGACATCATGGTATATTGTAAAGAATTGGGAGGAGGGTGAAAGAGAAGGTAAATAGGTCAAGAAACCAGAATTTAAAACTTTAGCTAGCTCTGTCACTTTCCTAGCTATGTGACTTTAATCAAGTCACTTTAATCTTCATCTATAAAATAGACAATATAACTTGTATTACCTACTACATCAGGTTGTTACTGGACTATATTTTGTGAACTATTTATTTAAAAAGTACTACATCAACGAATTTAGCTATTCAAGCATTTATGAGACATCTAATATATATTAGGTACTATACTAGGTTTTGAGGATAGAAAGACAAAAGCAGAAGAGTCTCTACCTCAGGGGGTTTACATTCTTTTTTTTTTTTTTTTTTAGAATTTTTTTTCACAGTATATATGCAGGAGTAATTTTTTTTTATAATATTATCCCTTGTATTCATTTTTCCAAATTATCCTCCCCCTCCCTCTACTCCCTCCCCCCGATGACAGGCAATCCCATACATTTTACATGTGTTACAATAAAACCTAGATACAATATATGTGTGTAAATACCATTTTCTTGTTGCACATTAAGTATTAGATTCCGAAGGTATGTATAAGTAACCTGGGTAGACAGACAGTAGTGCTAACAATTTACATTCACTTCCCAGTGTTCCTTCTCTGGGTGTAGTTATTTCTGTCCATCATTGATCAACTGGAAGTGAGTTGGATCTTCTTTATGTTGAAGATTTCCACTTCCATCAGAATACATCCTCATACAGTATTGTTGTTGAAGTGTACAGCGATCTTCTGGTTCTGCTCATTTCACTCAGCATCAGTTGATGTAAGTCTCTCCAAGCCTCTCTTTATTCCTCCTGCTGGTCATTTCTTACAGAGCAATAATATTCCATAACCTTCATATACCACAATTTACCCAACCATTCTCCAACTGATGGACATCCATTCATCTTCCAGTTTCTAGCTACAACAAAAAGAGCTGCCACAAACATTTTGGCACATACAGGTCCCTTTCCACTCTTTAGTATTTCTTTGGGATATAAGCCCAGTAGTAGCACTGCTGGATCAAAGGGTATGCACAGTTTGATAACTTTTGGGGCATAGTTCCAGATTGCTCTCCAGAATGGCTGGATTCTTTCACAACTCCACCAACAATGTATCAGTGTCCCAGTTTTCCCACATCAGGGGGTTTACATTCTAACAAAGGAACACATAAACAAGATATATATCTGTTTATATTATATTATATATAGGACTTTGGAAGAGTCCACTCTACAAAAAAATTTAAAGCACCTACTATGTGCAAAATGCTAGGCTAGATATTGGGTTAGGAAAACACAAAATTTAGCTCCAAAAGCAATCCCTGGCCTCATGGATCTTATCACAGAATAAAAAGACATGTTCTAGCCACAGATGCCTGTAGTGCACAATATTATATAAATGCCTAAATGAAGCTGCCCAAGCCCCCACATCAAAGTTAACTTTTCCCCACTGTTTCTCCTTGCCCCTCCTTTATCTCTCCCCCCACCCATTCCTTTCCTTCCTTGTTAGAGTGGGGGTCTAAGGCTAAAATGGACCTCAAAGACCATCTAAGCCAACCCCATCATTTTCCATCATGAGCAGAAGTCTATATCTGAAATCAGAAAGAACTGAATTCTACTCCTGCTTGCCTTTAATGTTGATTAACTATGTGACTATGGTGAAGTCCTTTAAACTTTTGGAGCTCCAGGCACACCCCCCCCCAAACCTCTTATAGACTTTGAATTGCAGCAGCAGGAGTTCCCATATCCTGAAAATCACATGGCAAAAGCATGCTGACAAGTCATTTAGAATTAGAAATAAAATGTTATGAGAGAGCTTGGGGGGAAATATGGGAGATCCTAAGGGGAAAAGTGGTAACCAACTGGGAAGGATCAGGGGAGACTTCATGAAGATTTAATGGATAGACATGGCATGGAGGTCCAGAATGGATATTCTCAGAGGTTCTTGTTTTAGGAACATGTATTGGTTCAAGAGAAGTCTTTCTAGGTGGCTGAGCAATGCTGAATGTTTGCTGTCGGCTCTCATTACATTCATAGAATAGTCTTGGATGAGTTTCAGCTTTTTGAGTTCCCCGAAGGAAAACAATTCCAGGATGTTTTAATAAATCAAACATGGAGGTGTTGCCCCCAAGTGGCGCGAGGGAGATTAGGCATTAACTTTGCTTTCAATTTATGGGTCCACAAAGACCTTCCAGGGGTGATATTTAAAACTCTCATCAATAATGGGTTTAGAATAAACTGGGTTACTTTTCAGTTACATTTGTTAGTGATGATGGCAAAGTTAGGGGCCCCACATCAAACTGAATTTCTTCTTTCTGTTTTTCTTTGCCCTTTCTTTCAATTTTCACCACTTTTCTTCCCTTAGCCCATAGAATCATAGTTTTAGATTTAGAAGATATCTTAAAGGCCATCTGGCCCAACACTCTCATTTTTCTAAATAAGAAAGCTGTGCTAAAGAGAGGTTATTTGCTTTGTTTAGGGTCACATCAAAAGTAAGTGTCAAAGTTGAGATTTGAACTCCATTTTTCTTCACTCCAAGTCCAGCACTTATTCCACTATGGCATATCAGATCTCTCCTTATTTCTTTTCACAGGAAATATAATCCCTATAACAATTAGAGCTAAGTCATGGGACTTGGGGATGCCTAACATTGATGCTACTACACACAAATTTATTTATATGTTCCGTCTTTCTCTTCTATCTGTTCCTCATCAGATCTTGTCCAACCTTTCCCTTCGTTGTTCCTCTGAGTGGCTGAAAACAGAAACTACCTTCTTCTAAATGGTGCTGTCCAAACATGCCCCTAAGGGATCAGAGTGGATCAACAGGAGCACATCTCAACCCATTTGCTTTTTCAACTCATCAGCACATCCCTCCCAATCAGTGCTGAAACCTGTCTTCCTCATCAGTGGTCCCAAGTCTAAGTAATGCTCACAGCCTACATTCTGCATCTCTACAGCCTTTCTTATCTTGTCTGTATTCTTGGGTTATTCACAAGATCATAGAATCAGAAATTTAGAACTGGAAAAGAATTTGGGGATCCTGCAGTCTAAACCTTTCATTTTACTTTTGAGGAAAATGAAGCCTCCAGATTTGCCTAAGGTCACAAAGAACAGTAAATGCCAGAACCTGGTTTTTGAGCCCAAGTATTCCTGATTGAATTATGCTGCCTCCCTGCAAAAGATGCTAACAAATTTGATCCAGTTCTTATTTTTGTTCTTACATTTCAGGTTAGTCCAAGAATTCAGATTACCTACTGTAACTTGGTTTTTTGTGCAAAGATTTCCTTAAGATCTCCTTCATTTTTTTTTCTCTAAATGAATCAGAATGCCTCAGTGCTTGATCTACTCACCTTCCAAACCTGGAGCTAGTGTTCTGGGTTGTGTGGTCTTGAGGCTCCAAGTTGTGGGCCAGGGGTGTTTATCATTTAGATTGATTCTGACTCTGTAGGACATTGCTATAGCTGTGGGACTTCATTTCTCAGGTGAGAGCTACAGAAAAGGGAATGCTGAGGCCAAAAAAAATCATATGCATTATAGAATGATTAGAACAGAATTCAGTAACTTATTCACTAGCAGCATAATCACTTGGGAAGCTAGTATTTAATCCTTGCTGGGATATAAAACAGTTTTTTCCAAAGCTGATAATTAGCCATTTCACCTCTACTGAGTACAGTCTAATCAAATGCCAGTCTTAATCCTCTCCCCAACAGCCTCTTTCTCTCTAGTGCTAATTTTAACCTGGATACCAGCCCACACCCTTTTCTCTCTAGGCAGTCTCTGATGGTCAAAATACCCATTGTAGGCACTTCTTGTCCTCAACCACTGCCACTTTAGGGGAAGAGTCTGTCTCTTTTTTTGAAGTGAGAGATGTTAACTTCGATAGAGGGCTTTTCAGGTTTTTACAGAGCTTTATATTAAATGAAGGAATATACAGAAAGCAGCCAATCCCTACTAAGGACCAGCACACTCAAGCAAGACATGTAGCTTGTGACCCGATGGGGATAAATTCAGATCCCCAATGACAGAAGGAAGAAGGTAAATAGGTTGCTCTTTTAGTATAACTAGGAAGTTCCTGTTCAGCAGCAAGTTAATGAACTCAATTCAATTACTAGTCATATATAATCAGAAGCATACCTCCCCTCTTTCCCACCCTGACTTCCTTGTGGTCACCAGGAATGACAATTGTAAAGAAGATTGGGGAAGGCATTCAAAAGGTACCTGCTACACTAATATTTCATTTTTTTCCACAAGTAGAGGAAGATGATGTCATCATTTGTTTTAAGGTATTGATTTACAGGTCGCATGCCCTGCTTATAAGCTTTTTGAAGCCAGGGGAATGATTATTTTGTATATAAATCCTAAGTACTTTTAGAGTAGAAATCCTCTCAAGGATGTTCAGAGAATACATCTGGGTAATAACTAGTCTTGGAAGGGTAAAAGCACATTGCAAGGACAAGGAGAAGAAGGTAACTCCTTCCTCACTTGGTTTCATGTTTCTAGAATAGGCAATCTAATGCCCTATTGTGACAGTCTTAGGTAAAATTGTGAATTAAACAAAGTTCTTATGGTTATTGTTTTTAATTTAAAATTTATATTTTATTTGCTTTCTTTTCTGTTTTTTAAAATATTATTTGAAAAAGCAGAGTAAGAAAAAATGAAAAACAGAAAAGGAAAATAAATTAAAGAGAAACATGAGAAAACATTGTCATGTGTGCAGCAGAACATCAGGGAGTATTATTCAAAATATATAACAACAAATTACCAGATCAAAAAAGGATATATATATTAGTAGAAGAAATAATATTCATGAGTTTCCATTTTTCTTGTCTTCTTGTAAATTGTTCTTTGGTTCTCTGCTGCTCACCTTATAAATAAGGTAAATAAAGTAAACTTTATCCTTTTTTTATCCCTTTCATCTCTCCCATAACCCCCAAGCAAGCTACAGTTTAGAAAAGATATATTTACATATAAATATATAAATATATATACACACACAGGTCACATACACACGTCTTTCCTATTCCTGCTGATTCTCATTAAATTCTGCTTCATTGCCTTGCTATTACTTAACCTCCCCCCCCTGCTCCGTTCTGCCTAAGCCCTCCCTGTTTTCTCACTCTTTGCTTCTCTATCCATCCATTCCTCCCCCCTTATTTCTTTATAGATTTTGGAGGTTGCTATACCCTTTGTGGTATATATGTAATGTTACCTATTAAACCCATTCCCCATGTGAGAGGTTTTCAGGCCCTCCTCCCCATCTAATGCTTCTGTGTTTATTCTTCCTTTGCTCCTCATTTATATAAATGATTATTGTTTTTACCTTAAGAGTACCAATCTTTCTTTTGAGCTATCTTATCAAGGTGAATCTTAAACATATAGTATGCATTTCCCAAGTAAAAAAAAAAAAACATAAACAATTTGTCCATGTTTAAACAGTTTGTCCATGTTGAATTCCTTAAATTGATCTTTGTTATATTGGTTCTTATGTGTTAAATTATCTGTTAAGTTCATGTTTTGTAAATAGAAGTTTGTTGAATGTTCATTTTTTCTTATTCAAAATCAGATAATTTTGTTGGATATATTTTTGGCCACAAGCCTAGTTCTTTTGATTGTCTGTAGAAATGATTCAGAGACCTGTGGTCTTTTATTGTAGCTGCTGCTAAGTCTTGTACAATTCAAAAAGGATTTGAAAGAACTTACATTGATTGATCTGTGATCTTTCAATGTGGATCTCCACTAATGCAAATCACAATTTCTCTATTTCTCATCCTGTGCTTCCGATCCATGTGTTTCCATCAGTATTCTATTGAATAATCATTCAATCAACAAGCATTTTGTTAAAGCCCTACTATGTGCCAGTAATTATGTTAAGTAATGGAATCCCAAAGATTTATAATCTCAAGGATTATACATCTAATGAGTGAGGTGATAGATACCTACAGCAGAGATCCTTGAAAAAATTACATATCATTCAAATTATCCATCTGTTTACCACTACACACCTGTCAGATTGGCTAAGATGACAGGAACAAATAATGATGAACGTTGGAGGGGCTGTGGGAAAACTGGGACACTAATGCATTGTTGGTGGAGTTGTGAAAGAATCCAGCCATTCTGGAGAGCAATCTGGAACTATGCCCAAAAAGTTATCAAACTGTGCATACCCTTTGATCCAGCATTGCTGCTATTGGGCTTATATCCCAAAGAAATACTAAAGAGCGGAAAGAGACCTGTATGTGCCAAAATGTTTGTGGCAGCTCTTTTTGTAGTAGCTAGAAACTGGAAGTTGAACGGATGTCCATCAATTGGAGAATGGTTGGGTAAATTATGGTATATGAAGGTTATGGAATATTATTGCTCTGTAAGAAATGACCAGCAGGAGGAATACAGAGAGGCTTGGAGAGACTTACATCAACTGATGCTGAGTGAAATGAATAGAACCAGAAGATCGCTATACACTTCAATGTTGTATGAAGATGTATTCTGATGGAAGTGGATATCTTCAACATAAAAAGATCCAACTCACTTCCAGTTGATCAATGATGGACAGAAATAACTACACCCAGAGAAGGAACACTGGGAAGTGAATGTAAATTGTTAGCACTACTGTCTATCTACCCAGGTTACTTATACTTATACTTAATGAGCAACAAGAAAATGGTATTTACACACATATAGTGTATCTAGGTTATACTGTAACACATTTAATATGTATGGGATTGCCTGTCATCAAGGGGAGGGAGTAGAGGGAGGAAGAGGATAATTTGGAAAAATGAATACAAGGGATAATGTTTAAAAAAATTTATTCATGCATATATACTGTCAAAAAATTATAAATAAATAAAATTTTAAAAAATTATCCATCTGCTATCTCTTATTTTTTTTTCTGACTTACATTCTCTGGTCACACAAGAATGGGTTGATGTCTTTTACAGCATCCCTGACATGTTAGTTGTTACTGATAATAAACCATGGCCTGTTCACACCATCATGAGTTTTTCCATTGTCTTTTGGGTTTCCTGTAATTTTGATTCTTTTAAGATTGTAGGGTTCCTTGATTCAGAACTAGTTGGCATCTCCAGGAGAATATTGATATTAAAAAGATGGACTTTTTTCTTTTTTGGACCATGAGGAGCCTGAGATCATTAAACACAATGAACAACTTCCCAAATACAATACAGTCCAACCTTCCTAATCAATCCTGAGGCCAGCTCATTGAATGTCAGCATTACCCATTCCAGTCCTAAACTAACAGACCTATGCAATATTCATAATTTATCCACTTTGTTTTTCTTAGTTAGATAGATGGAATAATTTGCATGATTGGATCTCAATGAGGAGACCCACCACTAGAAAGACGGTCATCTAGCAATGAATTTTTTGCTTATAGAAGCCCACTAGAGAAGCTTAGAAAATTAGTAAGATTAGCATTCTTCTACTTGGCACTTTACTGTTATAAGTAGCTTTATTTGATCATAAAAATCTTGTGACATTAGTAGTTTATGCATTATTCCCATTTTGCATATAGAAAAATGAGATTTTGATTTGTCCCAAATCACAGAGCTAGTTATAGCAGAATTGAAACTTAAAACCCAATTCTCCTGATTTTTGGTTCAGTGTTTCTTCTACTACATCACTTTGCTCTTCTTATCAATTAAATAAGAAGTTTAGTTATATTTGGAGGTAGCATTCTTGCTCATCCTTCATTTTATTTCTTCAAAACTCCTTTTTCTTTCTTCTTTTAAAAACGTTTATTTCTTTTTAAAAATTAATTAGTTAATTTTTGATGCACATTTTTCAATGAATCATGTTGAGAGAGAAAAATCAGAATGAAAGGGAAAAATATTGGGAAAGAAAAAAAACAGAAAAAAAGAACTGAGCATAGCATGTATTGATTTACATTTGATTAAAAAATTCTTAATAATAACTTTTTATTTTCAAAATATATGCAAAAATAGTTTTCAACATTAACTCTTTTTTTATTATATATATATATTTTATAATATTATCCCTTGTATTCATTTTTCCAAATTATCCCCCCTCCCTCTATTCCCTCCCCCCGACGACAGGCAATACCATACATTTTACATGTGTTACAATATAGTCTAGGTACAACACATGTGTGTGAATATCATTTTCTTGTTGCACAATAAACATTAGAATCCGAAGGTACATGCAACCTGGGCAGACAGATATTAGTGCTAACAATTTACATTCGCTTCCCAGTGTTTCTTCTCTGGGTGTAGCTACCTCTGTCCATCATTGATCAACTGGAAGTGAGTTGGATCTTCTTTATGTTGAAGATTTCCACTTCCATCAGAATACATCCTCATACAGTATTCAACATTAACTCTTGCAAAATCTTCTCTTCCAAACTTTTTCTCCCTCCTTTTCTCCCACTTCCTCCCCTAGACAGAATGTAATCCGATATAAGTTAAACATATGGAATTCTTCTAAACATATCTCCACATTCATCATGCTGCATAAGAAAAATCAGATCAAAAAGGAAAAAAGCAAGCAAGCAACAACAAAAAAGATGAAAATACTATCTTGAGATCCACATTCAGTCTTCATAGTTCTCTTTCTTTCATCATTTCATCAATAATATTATAGGTGATATCTTGATTTGCAAGTGAATTGGATTTAAGTGACACAGAGTTAGGCCAACTCATGAGCTTCGTTATCTCTTTCAGAGTCTTCAAAGTCCAGTGACAGGAAACAGGTTAAGATGAATGGCAATGGCCCAGAATGCAGTGGATGACCTTCATGTCTTTGATGTCTTGCCAACTTCTAAGTACTCCACAGCACTTGCTTCAGCCAGTTTCCTGGTAATTGGAAGAAATTGTTCTCACCTGCCCATTTCACCAGGTTTGTTTTTTTTTTTTTGTTTTTGTTTTGTTTTGTTTTTTTGTTTTGTTTTGTTTGTTTGTTTTTGTTTTTGTTTTTGTTTTGTTTTTTGTTTGGTTGGTTGGTTGTTTTTTTTTTTTTTTTTTTTTTTTACATGCTTGGAAGAGACATCCTCCTAACTCACTAATGGGTTTCAGGCCTATTGGTTACTCTCAATTTGGTTTAGCCTATCTGCTGAGATGGTTTACCTGTGGTGTGGCCATTGTAATCCTATAGCTTCTTGGAGCCTTAAGTAAGAGTTGAGTGACAGGTGGATATCAAAGGTAGATGATCAGCCTTGAAAAGAGATTGGCAAGCTCTCACAGCAAAGGTACTAGTCCTCCTGAATACTCCATACCCAGGATGATGGAATTAGTTGGAAGCCATCTGGGCCTCTAAATAATATAGGTAGGTAATGGGTAATAGGACTATATAGATTTGATTTTTTAAATTTAGATAATTGATGCTTAGAGAGGTTAAGTGGATTGCTAAAAGTAATAGGTTGTAAGTAACAGATATAGGATTTAAATTCAGTTCCTCTGACTCCAAAATCAAGTCTTTCATTTATCCCCTTCTCCTCACTTTAGTTCAGGCCCTCATCACTTATCTGTCTTATCATCTAATTGGTCTCCCTACTTCAAGGCAACAATGATACAAATTTCTATTAAGCACCTACTATTTGCCAGGCACTGAGCACGTAAATGCAAAAAACAGGGGCTGTTGCTGATGGTCTCAAAATTAGAGAAGACAATATGCAAATAATTGTTTACAATGCAGGTAAACTGGAAATAATCTCAGAGTAAGTAACTAAGATTAAGAAAGCCTAGGAAAGGCTTCTTTAAGGAAGGGGTTTAACTGAGACTCGAAGGAAGCCAGGGAAGTGAGGAGGTAAGAAAAGAGGAAATTCCACACATAAAAGACAGTCAGAAAAAAAAATAGTCAAGCAGAATATGGAGAATCACATATGAGAAAAGGCAATGAGGCCAGTTTTACTGGTTCACAGAGTATGCAAAAAAAAAAAAAAAGACTAGAAAGGTAAGAAAGAATCAGGTTATGGAGAGCTTTATATCCAAAGAGAGGGTTTTATATTCATTTGGAGGCAATAAAGAACCATTGGAATTGATCGAATAGGGGATGATATGGTCAGACTTGTCTATTAGGAAAATTATTTAGTAGCTGAATAGAGGATGGAGTAGAGTGGAGTGAGATTTGTGATAGGAAGACTAACCAACAGACCATAGAAATAGTCCAGGTGTGAAGTGATTATGGCCCACACAGATAATGGCAGTCACGAGAGAACTACATTCAAGAGATGATGAAGGCAAAGCAACAGGCAAAATTTGGCAACAGACTGGATATTAGGATGAGGAAAGGAAGAATGAGAGAGAAGTCAAGGATAACACCCACACTGTGAGTCTGAATGAAAATTTAGAAGTGGAAGGACTTGGGGGCGGATAATGAATTCAGTTTTGGACATATTGAGTTTAAGACATCTGAAGCATTTAATTTGAGATATTCAATAAGTAATTGGAAATTTAAGACTGGCAGCTAGGAGGGAGGCTAGGGCTAGCAATGCAATGTGAAAATCAGCTACAAAAAATGTTAATTGAATCCACAGAATCCAATGAGATCACCAAGTGAAATAGTATAAAGGGGGAAAAAAAGAAGGGCATGTAGGCTAGAAATTTGGGGAACACTTACTATTGACAGATCTGACCCGAATGGAAATCCAACAAGGAGACTGAAGGGGTGGTCTCTCCTCTCTCTACTTTTCTAGCAGCTGCCAAAGTGATTTTCCTTAAGGGAAAAGCTGACTATATCACTTACCTACTCAATAAACCTCAAGAGTTCCCTGTAGTCTCCTGGATAAAATATAAGCTCATCTCTTTGATTTTTAAAACCCTTCATAACTTGTCCCCAACCAACCTTTCCAGCTTCTTTATAAGTTACTTCAGTTCCTGAATTCTGTGGTCTAGACTAATTGCCCTTCCTGATGCCTCTCACAGATGGCAATCCATGTTTTGTTTTTGTGACTTTGCACTGGTCATTTACCAGGGCCGCCACAGATTCTCCCCTCATGTCTACCTCACTTCCTTCAAGATGAAGCTCAGCTTCAATTATGAAAAAGAGATAAAAGTTGTAAAGTGCTTAGCATAGTGCCTGGCACATAGTAGGCATTTAATAAATGCATGTTCCTTTTTCTCTGCTCAATTGCCACACAAAATATGAAGTCTTTCCTTATCCCCTTAATTTCTAGTAACACCATTCCCTTCAACCAAATTGAATTTATCTTCTATTTAATATATATATATATGTACATATACATATATATGTACATATACATATATATATACACACATACACACACATATATATATTTATATATATAAATATAAATATATTTATTAGCTGTGTAACTCTGGGCAAGTCACTTAGTTTCCTCAACCATTAAATGGGGATGAAAACAGCATCTATTTTACAGAGTTGTTGTGAGGATCAAATAAAATAATAATTATAAAATACTTAGCAGAGTGGCTGGCATATAGGGGCCAAATCTATTGTTATGTTTCCATTGTGTGCCGTTTTTTGTAGGGTTTTCTTGGCAAAGATTTTGAAATGGTTTGCTATTTCCTTGTCAAGCTCATTTTTTTTTAAATTTTATTTATTTATTTTTTTCTGAAGCTGGGGTTAAGTGACTTGCCCAGGGTCACACAGCTAGGAAGTGTTAAGTGTCTGAGACCAGATTTGAACTTGGGTCCTCCTGAATTCAAGGCTGGTGCTCTATCCACTGTACCACCTAGCTGCCCCCAAGCTCATTTTATAGATGAGAAAACTGTGGCAAATAGGCTTAAGTTACTTGTTCAGGGCCACACAGCTTCTAAATGTCTGAGGTCAGATTTGAACTCAAGAAGACTCTAAGCCCAGTGCTATAGGCACTATGGTACCACCTTGCTGCCTCTGTGCTGTGTAAATGTTGTGACCCCTGATCCAGGACCCCTCCATATTCTCCTGAGCTTCTCTATTGTATCTTGCCTTGTTTCCATAACTTTCCAGTGAAATGATTCAGTACCCATCACACTTTAATTTCTCATTTCCCTGACCTATGACAGAGTAATTGTCTTCTAATTCTCATTCCTGATAACTTCCATGATGCAAATTTTTGGATATTTCTCCTAGGCTGTTGAGTTTTACCGGACAAAATCATGGATTTGAGATATTACCCCTTACAAATTTATGGTGCATAACCATTGAGTGAGAACTCCCTGCTCTTTAACAATTTTCTTCTACTCCAATACATTCCCTATATCATTCTTATTAAGTCAGCCAAATATTTTCCCTTAATTTCCTACATTTAAAGTGAAAAACTTAACTTCCTACTTAATTGAAGGGATGGAAGCCTTCGGAGTGTCTTCAACTGTTCCTTTCCATTTCCTCAAATTTCTCAGCATCATTGCTCATTTTATTTTACTTTTCTCTCTCCCAGAGAACGTTGTTTCTATTAAGTTTGATTCTCCTTCCTGTTCTTTGATCTCATTCTACCCTGTCTCTCCCAAGACTTTGTTCAATCAATTACTTCCCGTGTCTCATCCATTCCCAGTCTCTCTTGTCACTGGTTCCTTCCAACATGCTCACAAATCTTCTGATTCCTCCCCTTACCAAAAGCTTTTCTTGACCCATTTTACCCCATTAAAGAACTACCTCATTCTTTCCTCTTCTTTAATGCTAAATTAAAAAAAAAAAAAAGTTGTTTATATCCAATTCTCCATTTCTTGCTGATTTGTTCCTCCCTCAACCCCTTGCAATGTGGAGAAACAATTCATTTGGACCCATACTCTACTTCAATTAGTATTAAACAGCTTATTATGATTTCATAGGAGTAGTGATTACAAAATTCTATATATTAGGCCTTAGAGCTGTGAGCTGCAAATTGTTAGCTCATTTGATTAATCATAAGAAGCTAACTAGATCCACTCTTGGGTTTTTTGTTTGTTTGTTTGTTTGTTTGTTTTGTGGTGACCAAGCCCAGTGTAGCAGAAGTGACTCAATTACACAGAAAGTACTCCAATTTATTTTTGTATCTCTGAATTTCTTTCTTTTGTCCAACATGAGCAGGTGACTATCTTATGACCAGTTAGTGGAGATCTCTTGTGCTCTATCCAACTCAAGACCCTCCTGCTGACATACCATTTCTAGCTAATGTACCTTTTTTTTTTTTTTATGTATTGCAAAGCAACATCTAAACACCAATATATTGTATAGCCTCTTTAGAATGTTCAGATATCAAATCTGGTATAAAAATAAGGAGGAAGGGAACATCTCAGATCATGAGGAAGATCTGAAAAACATGGACCTTTTAATAAAGTGCCATTGACTCAGAGGTTTGCTTCAATGTTTTTCTTGCTGATTGACAATTTTAATCCCTACATTATTGGCTCCCTGAGTTGGTTCTGCAATGTGTGGATCTCAAACTCCTTAGGCCAGCCTCTGAAAGGGACCTAAAAGGGTAATGCACACTGGATTGATTTTTCAAAAGTGGTTCCCTGTGGATACTGACCCTGAGAAGTTGGACTACCCTCCCTGTCTGCATTCAAATTCTCTAAATCTGAGGTAATTCTCTTCAAGATTGGTGAGCCTGTTTAAATTAACCTTAAATTGATTTTCTTTAAGAAGGGTCCTCTATTGTATTATTTAAATTTGTGACTAATCTGTCTAAATTTATAAGCTTTGGAACATTTAAATGAATTTCTATATTTATTAAAAGATATGGTCATAATTTTAACTTTTTAGACAAGAGTTTTTCCCCCTCCAATTTTTTTCTTTTTCTTCCTTCCTTCCTTTCTTTCTTCCTTCCTTCCTTCATTTCTTTCCTCCCCCCCCCCCACTCCTTCCCCTAGATGGCAGGTAATCCAATATATGTTAAATATGTTAAAATATATGTTAAATCCAATAGATGTATACATATTTACATAGTTATCTTGCTGCCCAAGAAAATCAGAACAAGAAGGGGAAAAAAAACTGACAAAGAAAACAAAATGCAAGCATTATTATTATTATTATTATTTTGCTTTTACATTCTTTTAACAAATGAGTAATTAAATCATTTTTGTCAGCAGTAGAAAATTCTCTCAAATTGATTGAGAAGAAACTTGCAGTAGCTCACAGTCATGTGAGAAACCTATCTAGCAAACTCTATATCAGTTCTTGGATGGGTAGGGCTTGGGAGAGTGATGTCTTACTTTGGTCCTCTGATAACACTTTGAGGAAGCAATCATTCAGAATAGACCTGACAACATTAGGGAAGAGATTCCCCACCTGAGCAGTAAGTTTTTAAGACAGGTGATCACTTTGGGAACAATTCTACCCTTTTCTGATCTGAGAAGATAGCTCGTTTTAGTTTTATACAGATGAGGACCATTGTTAGTATTTTTACTTATATATACTTAAAAATAAGTTAGTCACTAATAATTAGAGCTAAATTTTCAGGAAGTTTTAAAGGAAAGCTCAATTTTGCTGACCATTTATAGAGAACCTTTGGGTCCTAGTTGAATGGTTTTAGGACCCTAGAGATTAAACCCAGAAATTAAGAACTGGAACTTTTGGAGAATTTGCCAAAATGAATTCCTAAATATTACAGTGTTAACTGTAGGGAAGAACTTCTATATAGGCACAACTCAGGCAAATAGAAGATTACCTCCTATGATTCATAATCAAAGTGGGAATGATTGTCATTTTTAGCTATTCAATGGGAAATTTCTCAAATAGAGTAAGCCAAAAAATTTGTACCTTGGGAATCTAGTCCAATTCTCTCAGGAGAAACCCCTCTGAGGAGTGCTAACCCTGATTGGGGATGCCCCCAGGAGAGATAGAGTCCGTCATATGAGGATAAATGTATCCTACAGGAACTCTACTGGGACAAGAGTGGGCTCCCTGACTGGAGCTGACTAAAGGAAGAATTATTAAGTTGTATAAAGTTTGGTTTGAGAATACAAAAAGTTTAGGGAATTATTTTGGCCAAAGCATGGAACTTTTGATTACTTAGAAAGTTAATAATTTTATTGCACAATCTCCCCAAACCAGTTTAAAACACATGAATTATGGATGTTGCTAAATTCTTCATTATTCTTAGTTTTCTTCTTCCCTTGAGTATACTTTGGCAAAAAGTCTAGAGAAATGGAACTTTAACCAGCTCTTCTATCTATTAGGGACTTGTTCACCCACTTTAAGTGGGTGAACTCAATTGGGAAATTAGACAAAAGCAATTTTGTATTGTTACTAAATTGCATTTTTCATTTATAATATTTTAAAAGCATTAACATAATTAGGTAATAGAAGAATTATCTTAGGCTGAGAACAGGACTCTAGTTACAAGATGGTTGTAAATTCTATATATATAATAGAAAATACAGGTAAGATCTTGACTTCAAAATCTCCTAGAGAAAAACTTAGAAGAATTTCAAGACTGATTAAAGTTGTATCTTGTTGTATGTTCTGCGGGTGTCTGTTTTGTAAATGATGAAACAAGGTTTAGGAATAATGGGCTCCAATGCTCAAAAATTTATCACACCGTGCATACCCTTTAATCCAACAGTATTAATACCAGGCTTATATCCCAAAGAAATCTTAAAGAAGGGAAAGGGACCCACATGTGCAAGAATGTTTGTGGCGCCCTCTTTGTAGTGGCCAGAAACTGGAAACTGAGTGAGCCCATCAATTGGAGAATGGCTGAATAAATTGTGGTATATGAATATTATGGAATATTATTGTTCTGTAAGAAATGACCAGCAGGATGATTTCAGAAAGGCCTGGAGAGACTTACATGAACTGATGCTGAGTGAAATGAGCAGGACCAGGAGATCATTATATACTTCAACAACAGTATTATATGTTGATCAATTATGATGGATAGGGCTTTCTTCAACAATAAGATGAACCAAATCACTTCCATTTCTTCAATAATGAATTGAACCAGCTACACCCAGTGAAGGAACTCTGGGAGATGACTATGAACCACTACTTAGCATTTCCAATCCCTCTATTTTTGTCCATCTGCATTTTTGATTTCCTTCATTGGTTAATTGTACACTATTTCAAAGTCCGATTCTTCTTGTGCAGCAAAGTAGTAGGCTATAAATAATAATAATAATAATAAACTTTCAAAAAAGGTTTAAAAGAGGACAAATCTCTCTTTTTTTTCTTTGTTTCTAACACTGGCCACATTAGAGATTGCTGAGATGAAAGAGAGATGCAGAAATTAATTGAAAACTAAGACACTCAAAAATGATAGGAAATCAAATTTGTGAAAAAGGAATAATAAAATTTATTTAATTTATAAATTAGAATTTTGATGTCTCTATAAAGTATTTTGATGAACTTATGTGATTCTACCAAACCTTGTAGAGTTAAATGAAAACAACAAAAATTTTACAGATCAATTATTCTATAATAGTACCTTTAGGAATGACTAGGGATTGATTTAAAGCCGTAGTTTGAATTTTAATTACTGTCTTATTAATCATGAGATGTTCAAGAGAGATTCAGTGAAATAGGAATTCAAGGAAGTATTGTGTGTTTTCTTTAGTAATATTTTATTTTTACATGCCAAAATTTTTTTGCATGTTTTCAATGTTCATCTTTCCAAAATCTTTTCTTCTAAGTTTTTCTCCCTCTCTCCCTCTTTTCCCCCACCCCAAGACAGCAAGCAATCTGATATAGTTTAAACACGTGCAATTCTTCTAAATGTATTTCTACATTGGTCATGTTGCACAAGAAAAATCTGATCAAGAGAGGAAAAAACACAAGAAGGAAAAACAAAAACAAGCAAACAAACAATAACAACTAGCAAAGGTGAAAATACTATCCTTTGAGCCACATTCATAGTTCTCTTTCTGGATGTGGATGGCATTTTCCATTCCAAGTCTATTGGAATTATCTTAGATCACTTTATTGTTGAAAAGAGCCAAGTCCATCATAGTTGATCATGACATATTCTTGTTATTTTTGTATATGTGATATCCTCTTCATTCTGCTCACTTCACTTAACATTAGTCTTCCCAGGCATTTCTGAAATCATCCTGTTGATCATTTCTTATAGAACAATAATATTCCATTACATTCATATACCATAACTTATTCAGCCATTCTCCAACTGATGGGCATCCTCTGTTTCCAGCTTCTTGCCACTAAAAAAAAGAACTGCTACAAACATTTTTGCACATATGGGTCCTTTTCCTTCTTTTATGATCTCATTGGGATATAGACCAAATAAAGACACTGCTGGATCAAACAGTATGCACAGTTTGATAGCCCCTCCACGTAGTTCTAAAGTGCTCTCTAGAATGGTTGAATCAGTTCACACCTCTACCAACCATACCTAGTGTCCCAGTTTTCCCACATCCCCTTCAACATTTATCATTATCTTTTCCTGTCATTTTAGCCAATCTGAGAGGTGTGAAATAGTACTTCAGAGTTCTCTTAATTTTCATTTTTTTAATCAATAATGATTTAGAGCATTTTTCATATCATTAGAAATGATTTTAATTTCTTCATCTGAAAATTGTTCATATCCTTTGGCCATTTATCAATTGGGGAATAGCTTGTATTCTTATAAATTTAAGCCAGTTCTCTATATATTTTAGAAATGAGGCCTTTAGCAGAAACACTGGATGTAAACATTTTTTCCCCAGCTTTCAGCTCCCCCTCTAATCTTGGTTGCATTGGTTTTCTTTCTGCAATTTTTAAAAAAATGTAATGTAATCAAAATTATCCATTTTGCATTATACAATATTCTTTAGTACTTCTTTGGCCATAAATTCCTTCCTTCTCCACATATCTGAGAAGTAGATTATTCCTTTTTCTCCTAATTTGTTTATAGTATCACCCTTTATGTTTAAATCATGAACCCATTCTGCCATTCTAGTTTCCATGTTTCCAGCAATTTTTGTGAAATAGTCAGTTTTAATCCCAGAAGCTGGAGTCTTTGGGCTTATCAGCTAGATTACTATAGTCAATGACAATTGTATCTTGTGAATCTAACATTCCACTAATCCACTTAATTCTTCTTTTAGCTCTATTTTATATTGGGTTTATGTTAAGACTTGGCCCCTGAGACACAAGTCTAGAAAGAAGACACTTAAGAGCTGATTTAAGAATGTGGCTTGTTTTATTTTTTTGAATTTTTTTCATCTACATCAAGGATATGTGATCCTTAATAACTTAATCCTCCTAAAGCTATGAAGCTATGATTATTGGAACTTACTATTATTTATATTAATATTATTTTGAATCTGATTATGATAAGCAAGGAATCCTAATGGTTCAATGATCTGTGATGCCAGTAACCCTATGGGTTGTCATCTCTGACAACCCATGTTCTCATGGTGTTCTCATGAGAAAGGCTGGGAGGATAACTCTTGGCACAGTCTAAGATAATACTTTACTAAATTTTTCCCAATATGTATTTCTTTAGAATGGAAAATATCTCATTTTTAAAGCCTGGCTCTGTAAAATCAACTGTCTATATGATTCTAGCCTAGAATTGATATGAAGTTAAGGAAACATTTTTCCCTTCCTATATAATGTCCCTCTTTTCTTTCTGTGACAAATTTTTATAATCATGATAAATTATCAGTATAAATGCAATATCAAATTCTTATTTCATAAATTAATCTTAAACATATCTGAGCTTTTATAGATATAGGTATAAGACACTGTTTAGCCCAAAATTTTAGTTTTTCCTAAAATTAATGTGACATTAGTTGCATATTGATGAAATGGTTTATGGGACCAAACTGTTGTTGTACTAATTATTAAGCCTAAAACAGAAACAGCTCAGTTTTGGTTTGAAGAAAGTATTAGAATATCTTGTCTTGCCTAAATAAAGAAAGTCAATTTTATTTGAGTTTATTATTACCACCTGGATATGGAGCATGTCTTGAAAGGCAAACATATTTTATTATAAATAATTTATTTGACTTGCAAAGTATTGAAATCAACAATCCAATATATTTATACATTACATTATAGAACTTTTTGTTACAATTCAAACTTTTTAGAAACTTTTAAATGAATTCAGTTGTGTGTCAGAGGTCATCAATTGAAAAAAAAAATCTGTTAATGGTTTCCTAACAGAATCTCATCCTCCTAAAGGAGGAAATAAGGGAAGGGATAAGCATCTAAAAGAAAGTAGCTAGAATTAAAAATTTTCAATTGGTTTTAATGAATAGTTGTAATAAAATTAAGTAATTATATATTAAGTAATAATATACAATTTGGGTTCAGAATTTTTTTTTAATTTTTCAGTTCTTATTTGAGTTTGCCGATCTAAAAAATGTAATGATGTTCTATATCTAGTGATGTTCATATTAGTGATATTAAAGTTTGAGTGAGAGTTAGCTCAAACTTTAATATCACTAATATGAACATCACTCTTAGCTAACTCTCACTACTTGATCTGGTTATTATTACAGCAAACTAGAATTGTATTAAGATCTGTTTTGTCAGAAATTTTTAGCAGAGAAGGGCATTTCTGAAAGTGGCATAAACTGGAGAAGCCCATTCATTCCAATATTTTTAAAAGGGGAGACCTCCAGAGGATTACAGGATTGCATCAGAGAATATTTCAGAGACTGAGACAACTGTATAAGATGCATCATTCAGCATTATCATCCCCTCCACAAATGATTCCTATTCCATCACTTTCTAAGTCTGCAGTGACTGGAACCTTGAATCCTCCTTTTCAGCCTCCTACTTTGACTTTTGCTTCCCCTAATAGCAATGACTAATAATTCCTTTAGTCATGGAACTCAATTTATTCCTTTTTTTCCTCCACTCCCTATGCTATAGCTGTCTAGATTTGTTTGTGTTGTCTGCAGGGATATTGCCTGTCATCGTCATAAGAGAATGACTGTTTGTCAAAATTGCTTGAATTATTTCTATAAAAATCAAAAGATTTTTAAAACCTTTATGGAGGATAGACGATACTTGTGTTGCTGCACTTGAATAAATGCCCTATGGCCTCCCAATTTTCATACTTTATAGGAGATACTGGTCCCTTATGGTTAGTGAAAGAGTCACCTCAGACATTTATTGTATACTTATTATATATTATTATGATTAATGTTTAATCAAATAGAACGTAATCAGTGTAAGTTGTGCCAATTTTCCTCTTCTCAAATAATCATCTTTGTGCCTCAGTAAGATGATTGCTCCCTTCTGGTTTTGCATCCCCCATGGAGGACTACCCTCTTTGCATGTAGATTGTAATGATCCAAAGAAAGACTGATTTTTTTTTTTTTGGTGAATCAAAGGATGGGGGGAATGTGAGAAATAATTCATTTGGACCCCTACTCTACTCCAATCAGTATTAATCAATTTGCTATGATTCCATAGAAGTGGTGATTATAAATTCTATATATTAGTACCTAGAGCTATGAGCTACAGATTGTAAATTCACTTATTTAGTCATCAAAGCAAGATAACAAGAGGCCCTTGAACCTTGTTTTCCTTGTCATGGTGACCAAGCCCAGTGGCAGAGTGACTCAATTACAAGGAAAATTCTCCAATTTATTTTTGTACCTCCACACCTCTCTCTCGTCTGACATGAACAGGTGACCTTCTTATGACCATTTGGCCAGTGGAAATGCCCCATGCTAGCCCAACCCAGGAATCTCCTGCTCATACTATTTCTTGGCAAAGATACTAGAGTAGTTTGCCACTTCCTTCTTCAGTGGTTTAAGGAAAATGGATTAAGTGAATTGCCCAAAGTCATACAGCTAATATCTGTCTGAAGCTGGATTTGAAATCAGGTTTTCCCAATTCCAGACAATCTATCCATTAAGCCATGTCACTGCACCCATAGTATATGGTATAATAAAAATGGAAAAGTTGCTTGGAACCTATTTGCCAAAAGACTTTGAATGCCAGAAGTAACAGAGATCCACTGGAACTTCTTGAGCAAGTGAACAACATAGATTATTTGGTAATGTCAACTGGGCAACTGGGTAGGGGATGGATTAATCATGGAAAGAGGAGGTAGGAAAACCAATTAGAAGTCTATTGCAATAGCCTAAGTGAAATGTAAAAGGGACCTGAATTAGTTTGAAAATTAAGAGAAGAAAGCAGATGATAGAGATACATAATGTTTCTATACAAAAGAAATACCCCAAAGGCTTCTGAGTTTGGGACCAAGCTGCATTTGCAAAGGCCAAGAATGTGCCTACATGAGGTAGCAGATACAATCATCTTACCTCTGGGAGTTAGTTTGACTCTAACTATATTCATATCCTTACATAGGAGAATGGAGAGAATTTAGGGTAAAAATGTGAAGAATGATTTCATTTAAACCGCCATTTTATTCCAATCAGTATTAATCAGATCAGTGTGATTCCATAAGGGTAGTAATCATTAGCATTTATTAGTAATATACTCATCTGGGAACATACAATTTGGTTCATTAATATTAGTAGATGAGTTGCATATGTATATTAAATATGTAGTATCTAGAGATAATTAAGATAAATTTTTTCTTATAATAGACCTCAAACTTTAAATTACAAGCTATATGTTCACTGTTCAATGTTCACTAACCTTGCCTTAAATAAGAATGCTAACTAGAGAACTTCCACCCTTTTGGGTGATGAGTTAATGAACTTATGTTTATATCTACATATTTATATCTACATACCACCTTTTTACCCATCATGAGAAAGGGCTTACCTTTGACCACGTAAGTCAATGAAGGTGACCTTTGCCTTGCCTTGTCTTACCCATCACTAGATGGGCATAATTTCTGGCCCTCCTGGAGGGCAAGGCATATCACCCAATGAAATTCTGTTTTTTTATTTGACCCTCTGTGGTCTCTGAGTATCAAGGACTATAAAACTAAGGCTTTTGAGTAAGGGAGTATCTCAGATTGTGAGGAAGATATGAGATTCACTTCATTAAAGGTGGTGAATGTCCCTTTAACACAAGACTATTTGTTTGGAGCTCTTCCTCAGCTTGTCTTATTGTAGATAGGGTGTTTTGGACCCCACAAAAAATCTGAACTCCAGAGCTATTTTATAATTACTAAGCAAATCACCATTGGCTGGTTTGCCCCCTACTATTCAAAGATGTAAATTGGAAAATACATAGAATAAACATAAGATAAGTCTTTGAGGAATCTAAGCACCTCACAATTAAGAGTAAAGACTAAACTAAGAACACTATCTAGCTGGATCTATCTTGCTTTTTATTCTACCAAGATTGATTGACACCTTAGGCCGTGAATCCCTCAGGTCTAAATAGCCAAGACTCTGAGAGAATAGAATAGAGGAGGCTTTCTGCTGGTCTAACAGTGAGGCTTTTTCTTCTCTTTTTGAAAAGAGCTAGAGAACAAAAGGATAGATGTGGAGTTTAAATTAAGGGAACAAAGCAACATTTGCTCTTCTTTGAGGAAAAGAGGACTAAAGATTTCAGCTGAGCAAGAAGATGGGATGGAGAAGTCAGTATCCATTCATCCAGCAGAGTAGTGAGAAAGAGAGGAGGCTCTGAAAGCAGAGAAGTGTCTGGAAATAGAGGTAGAATGATAATATCACTAGAAGACATCAGTGACCTACAGTGGGCATGAGATAGGAGTCAGTCAGTCAACATGCTTAAGCATTTATTATGTGCCAATCATTGTGCTTGGTGTGTGTGTGTGTGTGTGTGTGTGTGTGTGTGTGTGTGTGTGTGTGTGAGAGAGAGAGAGAGAGAGAGAGAGAGAGAGAGAGAGAGAGAGAGAGAGAGAGAGAGAAAGAGAGAGAGAGAGAGAGAGAGAGAAAACAACCCCTTTTCTCAAGTTACTTGTGAGATAATATATGAATAACCAGGTATATACATAATCCATACCAATGCAAAAGCATGGAGAGGAGAAATGGAGTACAAATTTAACGTGTTGAAAATTGCTGGAACTCTGTCTTCCCAGAAATCAGCTGGAGTCAGGATCACCAAAAGTCTTTATTCTTGGTCTCTTGAGGTCACCGTCAGGGGATTAGATCTAGTAATCTCCATACCACCTTCTGCTCTCAACAGCCATGAGAGAATGCCTCAATTTCCTCTTCCTACTCCCCCCACACACGTCACTTCCCCCTCTTTGTCCCACCATTCAAGTCAGCACAGAATAGCTGGGAAGGGTCAATCTTCAAACAAGTTAATAATAAAATTGGAGAACCATCCAATTGGCAATTAGTCTCACGTGCTCCATTATCCAAATGCATTTGCTCAGTTCTAGTCCTTTACATCTCCTGCTTTCTTTTGGTTTAGAACACAGGTGGTCACACCATCCCTGATTTTTCAGGGAGGTGAGAACCCCAAAAAGGAGGTGATCACATCCCCCCTGACTTCTTAGGGGGGAGATGAAAGCACTAAAAAGGAGATAATCACACCCTCCCTGACATCTCAGGAAGGGAGATGAAAAGCACCAAAGGGAAGTGTGGATTGCTAGCGGGTTTTTGGGTTGAAGGGTCTTATTAGAGACAAGTATGCACAAACCCATCAGCATGGGAATTATTACACAAGTACATAGCAATAACGCAGAGGCTATTAGTGATGACTCTCCCCACTGTCAGTGCAGGCTCGATGTGGTGTAACAAACAGGAATTGTACATGCAACTAGTGATATAACAAACAATATAAATCAACACGGTTTTGTAAAAGATTTCCAGAAGTCCTAGAAGGAGGATATGTAAACATCAGTCACACATACGCCTTCTTCAGCAACCAAGAGATAGTCCAAAACCAATCTATTGTCCATTGCTTCACGTGTTAGGGAATCCAATGACCCCACAAGTTTTGAAGTCCTGTAACAGTCTTATGATGCCTCAGAGAATCCAATGATTCTTGAGGACTTTCAAGTCCAACAATTTTTGATGTCCATGAGTCAAACACCATAACTGCCAGGTTCTTTCAGTGGTGGGCACAGTCAGCAACAGAACCACCCGATGTTTCTTGGGTCTTCTCCTTCATTTCAAGGTTCTGCTCCATCTCTCTCTGATGGACAAGGCTAATACGGCTCGTTGGCACCCATCTGATTCCTTCTCCATCTGTGGAGATACAAGTAAACCCTCTCCCCCAAGCAGTTAACCTATCTGGTCCCTTCCATTCACCACTTTCTGGGTCTCTCCACATGACCTGGCCATTATCTAAAGACAGTGGAGCTGCTTGCACTGGACATTGTCCTTCTGGTAGGTTATAAAACCTGTCTGCCAGAGCCAGTGCATCATTGTCAAAAATTTTAAAATTAATGGTATAGAGAACTAAATTTAGAAGTTCTCTAGGGTTACCTGTAGCTCCCCCTTTCTTTTGTTTTTGGAGGAGGTCTTAATATCTCTGTTTCTTCTCTCTACTATTGCCTGCCCTTGAGGACTAAATGGTATGGCAGTGGTATGCAAAATCTTATACTGTGCACAAAAGTGTGCAAAATGTTTAGACGTATATGCAGGTCCATTGTCTGTTTTTATTGCTTGTGGCACACCCACAATTGCAAATGCTTGGATAAGGAACTCAGTGACCACTCAGGCTGTCTCTTTTGCTGCTGGCATTGCAAATGTGAATTCTGAAAAGGTGTCTACCACGACATGGATAAAAGATAGACGACCAAAAGATTTATAATGGGTCACATCCATTTGCCAAATTTCATTAGGTCTCAAACTTGGAGAGAGTGTAGGAACATGGAAAGGAAAGCAAGCTGTATTTATGCTTTTACTATGCTCCTAGCTTCTTCTCTTGTTATTCCAAATTGTAAACATAAAGCTTGGGCAGCCTGACGATATTTAGAATGAGATTCTTGTGCTTCTTGAAATAAAGGAGTGTTGGCCAAGATAGTTAGAAAGCTAGCTGCCTTTGAATTACCATAAAAATTGGACCTGGAAGTTCACTATGGGAGTGGACATGCAAGATATAAATCTTACCTGGATGCTTTCTCACTCTCTCTTGAAGTTCCTTAAAGAGCTGATATATATTGGAGGCTACAAATTTTATTTGGGCTGTGGCAGTTCTTTGTACCACACTTACTGAATAGGCCGAATCAGATATTATATTTATGTCTTCTGGATAATAAGCAAGAGCTAGAATGATTGCATACAATTCATTCTGCTGAGTAGACCGAAAAGGAGTTCTGATTACTCTCTTTATAGTTAAGTCACAAGAATACACAGTGCAAATATTATGTTTGGATGCATCTATAAAGATAGTTGGTCCTTTAAGAGGAACTTTAGAAACCTTTTCTTCAAGAATCCATCGCCAATTATGTAACAGTCTGGTTATCTTTTAATGGAGACCAGCGTGTAAAATTTGGAGCCATGGCTACTAAAATTTGCCACTCTGGAATGGTTTCACAGCACACATTAACTTGTGCATTAGTGTAAAAGGTGTATATCTTGTCAGGTCTTATCCCAGATAATTGTACTGCTCGCTTAATGGCCTTTAATAAAATTCTAGCCACAAGCACTGGGTAAGGAATAAGGCTTTATTCTGGTTGTGCTGGGAGGTTCACCCATTCTATCACACTGTCTCCTTGATGAAGGACTGCTGTGGGTGCTTCTTGTATAGCAAAAACTGATATTTCCAAGGGTTTTTGAGTTACTCTTTCAACCACATTGGATAAAGCCAGTTCAACTTGTCTCAAAGCCTCTTGAGCTTCTTTTGTAAGCTGGCATGGTGAATTTAAAGCACTGTTTCCCCTTAAAATGTCATATAATGATTGCAATTGACAGGTAGTCAAGCCTAGCATGGGATGCATCCATTGGATATTTCCTATTAATTTCTGGAAGTCATTTAAGGTATTTAGCTTCTCTATTCTTAAGAAGAGTTTCTGTACTGTAAGCACCTTAGGATATACTTCATATCCTAAATATTGAAAAGGAGCATGTCTTTGAATCTTTTCTGAAGCTATGTGCAACTTATAATTCCTTAGTGCTTCTATGGTTTTTTGTATTCATGCTTCTAACATTTGTTCCTCAGGTGCACATCCCAATATATCATCCATGTAATGTAATAACACTACTTTTGGAAATGCTTTTCTTACTGGAGTAAGAGCAGCAGCAACATACATTTGACACATAGTAGGGCTGTTTTTCATTCCCTGTGGCAAAACTGTCCATTCATATCTTTTATAAGGCTCACTGAAAAGGCAAATCTTTTCATATCCTCCTTATCTAGAGGGATAGAATAGAAACAATCCTTAATGTCTATAACCCACAGAGGCCATTCTCTAGGCAACTGAGTAGGAGATGGAAGTCCAGGTTGAAGAGTTCCCATAGTTTCCATCTGTTCATTTACCTTTCTTAAATCAGTCATCATCCTCCATTTTCCAGATTTCTTTTTTACAACAAATAGAGGGGAATTCCAAAGACTTAGAGAAGGTTGTAAGTGTCCTTGGTCAAGTTGTTCCTGTACTATATCTAATAAGGCCTGAATTTTATTGATGCCTAAGGGCCACTGTTCTATCCACACTGGTGTATCAGTTTTCCATTGGATAGGAACAGGTGAAAGTGTTGGAAGGCCTTCAACAGCAGCCCTGCCTAAAAAACCGAAGTGCTTATTTTTAACCCTAATTGTTGTAAAATGTCTCTTCCCCATAGATTGATGGGGATTTTTTCAACTATAAAAGGAGTAAAAACTCTTGTTTCACCTTCAAATATCCATCTTAAAGGGATAGCACTAACTTCAGCTGTTATTGATCCTCCTACCCCAGACATGTAGGTGTCTGCCTTAGACTTTGGCCAGTGACTGGGCCAGTTGGCACCTCTAATGACTGTGTGATCTGCACCTGTGTCCACCAGACCTTCTAATGGTATGCCATTTATATAGATGATGAGCATAGGTGCTGTCCAGTATATTCCTGGGTTTTGCTGCTTGGAGTCAAAACATGGGTGATTGTTACCAGATTGCTTATTAGGGGTCTGTATCAATAAACCCGATGTTACTATTTCCCCTGGTTGATAAGTCACACATTTTCTACCTGTGTTAGTGCCTGGGATATTATCTACACATTCCCCAGTTTCCCACATCAGGGTATGAATGAACACTGTTTTGTAAGTACTCTCAGGAGGTGAAATGGTCAAGCCTGCTCTACCTGGAGGCAAGGGATCCATAGGCTGGAGAGGGACAGATTTCACCTCTCCAGGGGGCATCTCAGTTGTCCCAGCTGCATACAACTCTATCCTCCCTAATTGTAGTCCCTTTCTCCCATCATGTTGCTTCCTGGCTGATTGGTCATGTCTGGGTATTGGTCTTGCATATAGCTGCCATCATGCCCCAAGTGTTTTTTGCCTTGGGCCCTGGGGCTGGGCCCCTCATCCCATTTCCCTGAATAAGTCTACATGCTGATGCCCAGTGGAAGCCTCTATTGCATTTTGGACATGGGGTTTTGGGTCTTGTTCTCCCACCCTATTTTCTCACTCTGTCTCTATGCCAACATTGAGCTTTCAGATGGCCTACTTTACCACATTGAAAGCATTGACAAGTCTCTCTGGAAGTCCCTTGCCAAAAGGGACCCTGTCTTCCCATCTTGGGATCTTGGGAAATCTGCACCATAGCCTGGCTATAAAAGGTATTTGTGCCTACTGTGGCACAGTGTCTTATGATCTCCTCTAAAGGAGCATCCCTATGTAGTTCGAGTATAATCCTTCTACAAACCTCATTGGAATTTTCTTTAGCAAGTTGCCTTACCAAAGTGTCTGTTACTATATTTTCACCATTAGTCCGTATGACAGCTATATGCAAACGTACCACAAAATCAGCAAAGGGTTCATTTGGTCCTTGTACAATTTTTGTGAAGGTCTCACCCTTGTTGTTTTTACTGGGGAGAGAAGCCCATGCTTTGATAGCAGCAGCAGCAATTTACTCAAATGCTGCTAATTAATCTGTACTGAAGCTTCTGCATAAGAACCTACACCTGTTAATAGGTCACAGGTGATTGAAGTATTAACTCCACTTTGACTATTTTGTTGGGCTTGAATCCTACAGAGCTCACTATATTCAGAAAGCCACAACAAGTTTTGTCCAGGTTCTAAGCACACCCTTGCAATGGCTTTCCAGTCACTAGGGGTTAAGACTTCATAAGCCAAATTCTTAACATAAGCAGATTTGAACTCTGGAAGATGAGTTTTCTTACATCCAGTTCCAGCATTCAGTGGATAGACCTGTCCCACTTAGCTGCTCCTAAATATATACATCTTGTATATACCTAGTCATTTGCATATTGTCTTTCCCATTAGAATCTGAACTCCTACAGAAGGGATTATGTGTTTCCTCCTTCTTTGCCTCTCCAGTGCTTAACACCATTTTTGGCATCTAGTAAGCTTTAATAAAGGCTTATTGACTAACGAATTTTATCATTGGTAAGGCTCATTAAAGTAAAGGCTTTGGTAAGATGAATTACAATTTAAAGAATGAGCATATAGAGAATGCTTAAACTTGGGCTAGCCATCTGCTAGGGACTTCCTCTACAGATTGGAAGTTCTTTCAGGTGTAATTACACACACCCCATATGTGTGTGTATATGTGTTTATCATATACATCATGTTTGTATATATATATATATATATATATATATATATTCAATTACAGATGTGTCTATATACACATGCATACATACCCACATATGTGGATAAACCTCTTTGTGTATACACATATTTATAGTATGTGTATTTATACACATATGCATATAATACATATATACATGTATAAACACCTATATAGATATGTTATTTTACAAAATTACATTTGAATACATAAATGTATATTATTATTATTTTTTTTTAAATAACATCATGCTATTTATTGAATATGATAACAATACCACTTTGAAATTGTGACCAAAGATATGATCCCAAGGGGATACATAGAGAAGCAATGTTCCTTTTCATGTGGATATTGTCCACTGGCTCAAGTTTTTTTTTTTTTTTTTTTTTTTTTTTTTTTTAATTTTTTATTTTATTTTATAATTATAACATTTTTTGACAGTACATATGCATGGGTAATTTTTTTTACAACATTATCCCTTGCACTTACTTCTATTCAGATTTTTTCCCTTCCTCCCCCAACCCCCTCCCCCTGATGGCAAGCAGTCTTATATATGTTAAATATATTACAGTATAATTTAGATACAATATATGTGTGTAGAACCGAATTTTTTTGTTGCACAGGAAGAATTGGATTCAGAAGGTAAAAATAACAGTTTACATTCATTTCCCAGTCCTTTTCTGGATGTAGATGGTTCTGTCCATCATTAATCAATTGGAATTGGATTAGCTCTTCTCTATGTTGAAGAAATCCACTTCCATCAGCATACATCCTCGTACAGTATCATTGTTGAAGTGTATAATGATCTTCTGGTTCTGCTTGTTTCACTCAGCATCAGTTGATGTAAGTCTCTCCAAGCCTCTCTGTATTTCTCCTGTTGGTCATTTCTTATAGAACAGTAATATTCCATAACATTCATATACCATAGTTTACCCAACCATTCTCCAATTGATGGACATCCATTCATCTTCCAGCTTCTAGCCACTATGAAAAGGGCTGCCACAAACATTTTGGCACATACAGGACCCTTTCCCTTCTCTAGTAGTTCCTTGGGGTATAAGCCCAGCAGTAGTATGGCTGGGTCAAAGGGTATGCACATTTTGATAACTTTTTGGGCATAATTCCAGATTGCTCTCCAGAATGGTTGGATTCTTTCACAACTCCACCAACAATGCATCAGTGTCCCAGTTTTCCCACAGCCCCTCCAACATTCATCGTTATTTGTTCCTGTCATTTTAGCCAATCTGACAGGTGTGTAATGATACCTCAGAGTTGTCTTAATTTGCATTTCTCTGATCAATAGTGATTTGGAACACTCTTTCATATGAGTGGAAATAGTTTTAATTTCATCATCTGAAAATTGTCTGTTCATATCCTTTGACCATTTATCAATTGGAGAATGGCTTGATTTCTTATAAATTAAAGTCAATTCTCTGTATATTTTGGAGATGAGGCCTTTATCAGAACCTTTAACTGTAAAAATTTTTTTCCCAATTTGTTACTTCCCTTCTAATCTTGTTTGCATTAGTTTTGTTTGTGCAGAAACTTTTTAATTTGGTGTAATCAAAATGTTCTATTTTGTGATCAATAATGGTCTCTAGTTCTCCCTTGGACACAAACTCCTTCCTCCTCCACAAGTCTGAGAGGTAAACCATCCCATGTTCCTCCAATTTATTTATGATTTCGTTCTTTATGCCTAAATCTTGGACCCATTTTGATCTAATCTTAGTATGTGGTGTTAAATGTGGGTCCATGCCTAGTTTCTGCCATACTAATTTCCAGTTTTCCCAGCAGTTTTTGTCAAATAATGAATTCTTATCCCAAAATTGGGGATCTTTGGGTTTGTCAAAGATTAGATTGCTATTTTTATTCACTATCTTGTCCTGTGAACCTAACCTATGCCACTGATCAACTAGTCTATTTCTTAGCCAATACCAAATGGTTTTGATGACTGTTGCTTTATAATATAGCTTTAAATCAGGTACACTTAGACCACCTTCCTCTGACTTTTTTTTCATTAGTTCCCTTGCAATTCTCGACCTTTTATTCTTCCATATGAATTTTGTTGTTATTTTTTCTAGGTCATTAAAATAGTTTCTTGGGAGTCTGATTGGTATAGCACTAAATAAATAGATTAGTTTGGGGAGTATTGTCATCTTTATTATATTCGCTCGGCCTATCCAAGAACATTGAATGTCTTTCCAATTATTTAAATCTGACTTTATTTTTGTGGCAAGTGTTTTGTAATTTTGCTCATATAATTCCTGACTCTCCTTTGGTAGATATATTCCCAAATATTTGATACTATCGACTGTTATTTTGAATGGAATTTCTCTTTGTATCTCTTGCTGTTGGATTGTGTTGGTAATGTATAAAAATCCTGAGGATTTATGTGGATTTATTTTGTATCCTGCGACTTTGCTAAAATTCTGAATTATTTCTAATAGCTTTTTAGCAGAGTCTTTGGGGTTCTCTAAGTATACCATCATGTCATCTGCGAAAAGTGACAATTTGATTTCTTCATTTCCTACTCTAATTCCTTGGATCTCTTTCTCGGCTCTTATTGCCAAGGCTAGAGTTTCTAGTACTATATTGAATAGTAATGGTGATAGTGTGCAACCTTGTTTCACTCCTGATCTTACAGGGAAAGGTTCTAGTTTATCACCATTACATATGATGTTTACTGAAGGTTTTAAATATATGCTCCTTATTATTTTAAGGAATAGTCCATTTATTCCTATACTCTCAAGCGTTTTTAGTAGGAATGGATGTTGGATTTTATCAAATGCCTTTTCTGCATCTATTGAGATGATCATATGGTTTTTATTAATTTGATTATTAATATGGTCAATTATACTAATAGTTTTCCTAATATTAAACCATCCCTGCATTCCTGGTATAAATCCCACTTGGTCATAGTGTATTATCCTGGGGATGATTTTCTGAAGTCTATTTGCTAATATCTTATTTAAGATTTTAGCATCAATATTCATTAAGGAAATTGGTCTATAGTTTTCTTTCTCAGTTTTCGATCTACCTGGTTTAGGTATCAGTACCATGTCTGTGTCATAGAAGGAATTTGGTAGGACTCCTTCAATCCCTATTTTTTCAAATAGTTTACATAGCATTGGAGTTAGTTGTTCTTTAAATGTTTGGTAGAATTCACCTGTAAATCCATCTGGTCCTGGGGACTTTTTCTTAGGAAGTTGGTTAATAGCTTGGTCTATTTCTTTTTCTGAGATGGGACTATTTAAACTACTTACTTCTTCCTCTGTTAATCTGGGCAAGCTATATTTTTGAAGGTATTCTTCCATTTCATTTAAGTTATCGAATTTATCGGCATAAAGTTGAGCAAAGTAGCTCCTAACTATTGTTCTAATTTCCTCTTCATTAGTGGTGAGTTCACCCTTTTCATTTTCAAGACTATCAATTTGCTTTTTCTCTTTCCTTTTTTTAATCAGGTTTACTAAGGGTTTGTCTATTTTGTTGGTTTTTTCATAAAACCAACTCTTAGTTTTATTAATTAATTCAATAGTTTTTTTACTTTCAATTTTATTAATCTCACCTTTTATTTTTTGAATTTCAAGTTTTGTGTTTGTCTGGGGGTTTTTAATTTGTTCCTTTTCTAGCAATTTTAGTTGTAAACCCAATTCGCTGGCCCTCTCTTTCTCTATTTTATGCAGGTAGGCCTGTAGAGATATAAAACTTCCCCTAATTACTGCCTTGGCTGTATCCCACACATTTTGGTATGATGTCTCATTATTGTCATTTTCTTGGGTGAAGTTATTAATTATGTCTATGATTTGCTGTTTTACCCAATCATTCTTTAGTATAAGATTATTTAGTTTCCAATTATTTTTTGGTCTATTTTCCCCTGGCTTTTTATTAAATGTTATTTTGATTGCATTATGGTCTGAAAAGGATGCATTTACTATTTCTGCCTTACTGCATTTGATTTTGAGGTTTTTATGCCCTAGTATATGATCAATTTTTGTATAGGTTCCATGAACTGCTGAGAAGAAAGTATATTCCTTTCTGTCTCCATTTAGCTTTCGCCAAAGATCTATCATATCAAACTTTTCTAGTATTCTATTTACCTCTTTGACTTCTTTCTTATTTATTTTGTGGTTTGATTTATCTAATTCTGAGAGTGCAAGGTTGAGATCTCCCGCTATTATAGTTTTGCTATCTATTTCCTCTTGCAGCTCTCTTAATTTCTCTTTTAAGAATTTAGATGCTGCACCACTTGGTGCATACATGTTTAATATTGATACTGCTTCACTATTGATGCTTCCCTTTAGCAGGATATAATGCCCTTCCTTATCTCTTTTAATTAGATCAATTTTTGTTTTTGCTTGATCTGAGATGAGGATGGCTACTCCTGCTTTTTTGGTTTTGCCTGAAGCATAATAGATTCTGCTCCACCCTTTTACTTTTAGTTTGAATGTCTCATCCTGTTTCAGGTGTGTTTCCTGTAAACAACATATAGTAGGATTCTGACTTTTAATCCAGTCTGCTAACTGCTTCCTCTTTATGAGGCAGTTTGCCCCATTCACATTTATGGTTAGAAGGACTAATTCTATATTGCTTGCCATCCTATTAACCCCTGCTTATGCTTTTCCCCTTTCCTTCCCTTTTTCCCTCCTATCCAGTATTAAACTGGTAAACACCACTTGCTTTTTACAGCCCTCCCTTTTTAGGATCCCTCCCCCACCTTAAAGATCCTCCCCTTATTTTACCCCTTTTCCTCGAAATTACTGTATTCCCTTCCCCTTAGCTTACTCCTTCCCTTTCACTTTTCAATGAAGTGGAAGAAGTTTCACCATAAATTGAATATGTCTATTGATACACGCTATGTTCATCTCCCTCCTTTCTATCTCTCAGATATAATAGGTTACCTTTGCCTCTTCATGAGATGTAGTACCACCACTTTATACTTTTTTATGATATAATCTCCTTTCCACCTCTATTTTCTAAGACAAATTGTACATATGTTCTTTACATATTTTTTTGACAGAAGTATAGTTCTCAAGATTTCTTTTTACCTTTTTTAGAAGTCTCTTGAGTTCTGTATTTGAAGATCAAACCTCTTATGTAGGTCTGGTTTTTTCATCAAAAATAGATGGAATTCATTTATTTCGTTAAATGTCCATCTTCTTCCCTGGAAAACGATGCTCATTCTTGCTGGGTAAGTTATTCTTGGCTGCATACCAAGTTCCTTAGCCTTTCGGAATATCATGTTCCAGGCCCTGCGTTCTTTTAATGTGGACGCTGCTAGATCCTGTGTTATCCTTATTGTGGATCCTCCATATCTGAATTGTTTTTTTCTAGCAGCTTCCAATATCTTTTCCTTTGTCTGATGGTTCTTGAACTTGGCCACTATATTTCTTGGCGTTTTGATTTTAGGGTCCCTTTCAGTAGGTGATCGATGAATTTTCTCAATGTCTATTTTACCCTCTGTTTCCAAAACGTCTGGGCAGTTCTCTTTGATAATTTCCTCGAAAATGGTGTCCAAGCTCTTTTTTTCCTCCCATTTTTCAGGGAGTCCGATTATTCTCAAATTGTCTCTCCTGGATCTGTTTTCCAGGTCTGTTGTCTTTCTGGTAAGGTACTTGACAGTCTTTTCAATTGTTTCATTTCTCTGGTTTTGCTTGACTCCCTCTTGGTTTCTCCTTGAGTCATTCATTTCTACTTGTTCCAGTCTAATTTTCAATGATGTATTTTCTTCATTCACTTTTTTTATATCTCTTTGTAATTGTCCAATTGAGTTTTTATCTTCTATGGAATTTTTTTCCATTTTATCCATTTTATTTTTTAGAGAGCTGATTTCTTTTTCCAGCTCACTAATCCTGTTTTCCTTGGAGTTGTTTACCTTTTCCAGCTCACTAATCTTGTTTCTCAATGATTTGATTTCTTTATCCATTCTGTCTTTGAATGCATGGGATGACTTCTCCAGGCTCTCTTGCCAAGCTTCCCTTTCCTTTTCCCATTTCTCTTCCAGCTCTCTTGTGAGAGCCTTTTTTATTTCCTCTATGAGGTTCTTTTGTATTGAGGAGCAGCTTATATCCCTCCCAGGGGATACATCTGGGGACATTCTGTTCCTAGTCTCCTCAGCATTTGAAGTCTGCTCCCTCTCCACACAAAAGCTGTCAATGGTTAGAGCCCTTTTGAATTTTTTATTCATTTTTGTCAGAATCAAAGAAAACAAACTGACAAGAGAAGCAATTGGTCTGTTTTGCGGGGGATAGGGCTGGATGTTATTAATGGGCTTCCTCTACAGACTGGGGATAGGGCAGCAGAGAGCCACTAACAGAACAGCAATGACTGTACTGAGTCTGCGCTCTGAGGCTCCGAGAACGCACCGAGTCAGTCCAGGTGGGGGTTGGGGGTGGCCGGGCTCTGAGAGACGCTGGCTTTCTGGGGTTTTAATCTTCACCTCCGGTGTTTACACCCTCTCCGTGGCTCCTGGCTTGCTGCCAAGACGGAGCATCCACACTGGGGCAAAAGCCCTTTCGCAGAAACTGCAGAGATCACACCCCTCCCCCTCCGGTCTGAGCTGTGTGAGCTGCCTGTCTTGCTCTGGCTGTCTGCCCTCAGTCTGCGCCCAGTCTGATTGACCCTCCCCGGAACAAACACAGACCTTTTCTGGCGACTTTCAAGGATGTCTTCTCTTGGTGATAATTTGTGGATTTCTTTCTGGGTCAAGCATTAAGTCAGAGGCTTGTCATGAAGTAAGTTCTGAGAGAAAGCGAGGAGCTCAAGCAGCTGTCTGCCTCCACGCCGCCATCTTAGCCGGAAGTCCCCATAAATGTATATTATATATGCAAACACATATATACTTATACTATCTATATAATATTCTGCAGGTATATGTGTACCATACAAATATAAACATATATATGTGTGTATATACAGAAAAAAGTATAAAAAACAGAATACATATATATATATACAGAGAGACTGAGACAGACTCATAGATCTGGAGCTAGAACAGAATTTCAAGCTCTTTATTTTACAGATAAAGACAGACATGGGAACCCAGGTAGGCATAATGATTTATCCAATGTAGGATACATCAGACGGGGGAGAGGGAGAAAATTTGTCTGACTCTAGAGTCATTGTCCATGCCATTTTTTCCCCCTAGGAATTCAAATTACAGAGAACTCCCAAATGTTAATGTAAAGAGGAAGAACACAGTGGGGAAACAGAGTCACAAAGAAATTAAGAGGCTTTCTTAGACTTACCTAGTGAGTCCACCATGCTGAAGTTGAAATTGATTTGGTCTTTGGAAACCCAATCTGACTTTTGAACTCCAAACTTCTATGGGTTTTTTATTTGTTTATTTGATTTAGTTTGGTATTTTTGCTGATTAGCTCAACTTTTTAAAAGGCAGAAGCTGGCTCATTTTTATTTATATTTTTTTTTGCTAAAACTTGACAGAGGAGAAACTTTTCTAAAACCTTCCAAAGAGCAAGGCAGTTTTAGATGTGATGAATTCCTGTATCTGACAGTTTTTTAGTACTTTCTTTTTTTGCCATGAGGAAAAATGCAAATAAATAAAGGGGAAAAAATCACATTAACCTGAGAATTACCTCAGAGTGCTTCCTGAAGGAAAAAAAAAAGAAGAGAAAGGAGTTTACAGATCTATTTCAAGATGATTTAACAGGTGAGAGAGAGTTAGCTGAGAGTATTTTATGTCCCACTCTATTAGGTACTGTACAAATGTGACAGATCCATTCTAATTTATACAGTTGTTCAGCAAAACTTTTGTAGGTTTTTAAATTGACTGTAATGTTTAGCAATTGGAATATAAATTTATTCAAGCTACTTATTTGGTTGCCTCAACGGTGCATTACAAAGTATTTTATAGTGTCTGATCTGCTTAAGCTTTACAACCACCTTCTGAGGAGATGGAACTTCTTGTCTTAAGAATCTAGAAGCCTGGTCTTAGAGGAAGATCTGGCTCCCCAAAGAGAGAGTGGAAATGTTGAAATTCTGTTGTCTTCAAGATTGCCCTCATGTGACAAAAAGAAGAGCAGGACAGTGTAAAATATAGTTTGAGATGAGGGTCCTTGAGTCACAGGCAGGGACCAGAAGAAGTCATCTTTCACATGAGGGAGGGATTGAAGCCTTCATATTTTCCCTTAAGAGTATATGCATTCCACTCCAAGTCATTATTAATCAGAGAAATGCAAATTAAGACAACTCTGAGATACCACTACACACCTCTCAGATTGGCGGGAAAGATAATGCGCAATGTTGGAGGGGAAGTGGGAAAACAGGGACACTGATACATTGTTGGTGGAATTGTGAATTCATCCAGCCATTCTGGAGAGCAATTTGGAACTATGTTCAAAAACTTATCAAACTGTGCATACCCTTTGACCCAGCAATGTTACTACTGGGCTTATATCCCAAAGAATCTTAAAGAAGGGAAAGGGACCTGTATGTGCAAGAATATTTGTGGCAGCCTCTTTGTAGTGGCCAGAAACTGGAAGCTACGTAGATGTCCATCAATTGGAGAATGGCTGAATTAATTGTGGTATATGAATATTATGGAATATTATTGTTCTGTAAGAAATGACTGGCAGGATGATTTCAGAAAGGCCTGGAGAGACTTACATCAACTGATGCTGAGTGAAATGAGCAGGACCAGGAGATCATTATATACTTCAACAACAATACTATATGATGATCAATTCTGATGGACGGGGCTCTCTTCAACAATGAGGTGAACCAAATCAGTTCCAATAGAGCAGTAATGAACTGAACCAGCTACACCCAGCGAAAGAACTCTGGGAGATGACTATGAACCACTACTTAGAATTCCCAATCCCCCTAATTTTATCCACCTGCATTTTGGATTTCCTTCACAGGCTAATTGTACACTATTTCAAAGTCCAATTCTTTTTGTACAGCAAAACAACTGTTGGGACATGTATGTATGTATGTATATATATATATATATATATATATATATATATATATATATATATATATATATATATATATATAAATTTAATTTATACTTTAACATATTTAACATGTATTGTTCAACCTGCCATCTGGGGGGGGGGAAAGGAGGGGAAAAATTAGAACAAAAGGTTTGGCAATTGTCAATGTTGAAAAAGTACCCAGGCATATGTTTTGTAAATAAAAAGCTTTAATAAAAAAAAAAAGTTTATGCATTCCCATATACAATCTATATAAATTTGCTTACTGTTTTAGGAAGTGAAGAGAGGAAGAGGAAGGGAAAAGAAAAAAACTCAAAATTTTATAAAAATGAATGTTGAAAATTTTTTATATAACTGGAAAATTATAAATTTTATTTATTTATTTATTTATTTATTTAATATTAAACCTAAAAATTATTTAAAATAAACTAAATTTTTTAAAAAACTGAATTTATGAAGCTCCAGAGTGAGAAAATGAGCTAAGACTTTATACTTAGGGCCTAGTATGACCTAATGTTATGGTAAGCATGGGATGGGGACAACTTCAACCAGATGCCCAATTACTATTCAATAGTAATCTATTGATAAAGTATACTAGTCAGTCAATAGCAAATTTGGATGGAAATTAAGGGTAAAACATTAAATGTTTAACAACCAGCTCTCTGAAAGAAAGAAAAAAAAAAAAGGAAGAAAAAAAAACCTGCAACACACTTTTAAGTTTAATTTTCAATATTAACATTTTCTCCATCATTTTTAAATTTTAAACAATCAATAAAACAATGAACTAAGTCCTAATTTGTAGCAATTGTTGATTTCTGAGTGTAAATGTTCATACTGAATGTTTAACTATTGGCTCTCTTCTCCCAGTTTTAGATGCTTAATTATATCTTTAGAAATGGATGATCACTTAAGAAGGTTCATTGTATGGAAAAGAAATTTGGAGGCTAGGAAGTAATACAGGATTCAAATTCTTTTGGTGATGTTAATTTGTACTCTTGTCCCCATTAGATTTCTGCCCTTTCTCCCCCTTTTAGTTCCACTCTTCTGTATTTTCTCTTCATCTTTCATAATTAGGAAAATAAGTTCACAAGACTTAAAGCTGTGTAAGCTATCTTAGAGATCATTGACTCAAACTCTCTCTGCTTAATGAATAAATGAGCAAACAAACAAGCACATAATAAAATAAACACATAAATAAAGTAAATGGAAAGGGGAAGGAACTTACTCAAAACTACAACTACTCAGTAGCAGGGACAGGATTCAAAGCCTAGTTCTTTGAATGTAAACCTAGGATTAGGTGAACAACATTTATGAAGGTTAGGATTTTATTCAGAGTTGGTAGGAAAACTATTTCTGTATCCTCTTTCTTGGTTTGTTCCAATCCCAAATCTGTATGGTCTGAAGTAATAGTTTAATTTAATCCAAATTGAGGATTTATCTTTACTGGTGTCTAAAATAATTTATGTTGTGTTGTTTTTAGGTCACATCTAATTCTTTGTGACCCTATTTGGGATTTTCTTGACAAAAGATACTGGAGTGCTTTATCATTCTCCTTTTCCAGATTTTTAAAAGGTTTTTTTTTTAAACAAATGAGGAAACTGATGCAGAGAGGGTTAAGTGAGACTTGCCCCGGATCACATATCCGATAAGTATCCAAGGTCAAGTTTGAACTCAAAAAGATGAATCTTCCTAATGCCAGCTCTAGCACTCTACTCACTCTGTCACTTAGTTGCCCTTAAACTAGAGTAATTAACATACAATATTTCTGAAACTCAGAAAACAAATATTTTTGTTATATTCACTATTTGTCTGTTACCCGTTTGCTTTCAAAAAATGTTGGCTATACTCCTCTAGGCTTAAAGTGTGTTATACTTTTATTGGTTTCTCCACTATAGAACATAATAACTGGAAGGGACTTTAGAGATCATCATCATAATAGCTGACACTTGTATAGAGAAAGCTTTAGGGTTTAAAAGGTGTTTTACATATATTACCTTACTAAGCCCTTAGCTGTCCTTTAAACATCATTATCCCCATTTTTCTTATGAAAGAACTGAGATTCTTCAGTATGCAGCTGGTTTTGAGTCCTATTTCCTACACTTATTAATTAGATGGATAATCTTAGGCAAATTATCTTTCTGAGTCTGTTTCCTAAACTAAATGGTGGTAATTACAAATGTAGGATTCACTTGGTAGGGGTATTGTGAGGATAAAGTCAGCAAATGCATACAAAGTATTTAGAGACTTCAAGCCTTCTACCTCATAACTTACACTAATGGACTTTATACAAGCTATTATTATTTGCTCAAGGTCACAGAGATAGTGACAGAATAGAGCTCAGGTCCTAATTTTTAGGATGCTCTTGAGCTTCCTCAATTACCAAACAAGGGAAACAAGGCTTTCTCCCTCGTGATGTTTGCAGCCACATTGTCTTCAATGGGACAAACACGGAATCAAAGCCAGCTACCACACTGATGGTAAATCCTTCAACTTGAAAAAACCACAACTAACGTGGAGGGAGTGCCGGTGCATGATTTTGTGTTTGTAGGTGATTGTGCACTCAATGAAGCCTCTGAAATTGAAATGCAACAAAGTGTGGATTGATTCTCTGCACCGTGACAGGAAAGGGGGAATCGCTTCCATTTGTGTTGTCTCAGGAAGATTCTGATGATCACCTGGCTGAATAAGGTACCACTCACTGAGGTCCTTTCTCAAAGTAACTTGACAAATGTCCCAACTCTACCCAGTTCTACTGCAGAGAGCACAGACATGTGGGATGGGCACATTATCTGAATGCCAAATAGATGTTTGCCAAAAAGACAATTTATGGAGAACTCACAGAGGACAAGCAATCACAAGGTAGTCAAAAAAGTGATAGAGGGATACTCTATAGGTATCTCTTTATAACTTTAGAATTGATTTATGACATGGAAGATACTAGCACAGGATCACCCAGCATGGCGAGCCCTCGTCAGAGAAGGTGCTGTGCTCTGTGAGCAAAGCAGAATTGAATTAGCCCAGAAGAAACATGAAATGCACAAAGTTAGAGATCCACCCCAAATGTTCATAGGGACTGTATATGTCTGAGCTGTGACAGAGCATTCTGAATTTGTATTGATCAGATCATCCACAGTCAGAGATAATGTAACTTGATTCTGACATTGTGATGTCATTTTTAGTCCTCTTCAAGATTGAAGGACAATTATCACCATCAACAACAGCAACCAATTCTAAATTCTTCTAACTATACCATCTGACCTACATAGCATTGTCTTTTCAATAGCAGCATGAGATCTTTTATCAAACATTTAGCTAAAAATCTAGGTAAACTGGTGGATAAATTAATGCATTATTGGAGGTGCTGTGCATTGTTCCAGCTTTTCTATAAAGAATATGAAACCATGCCCCCAAAGTCACTTAATTCTGCATATGCTTTGGCCCCGAGGTGCCACTATTAGACTTATGCTCAAAAAAAGAAGAAAAGGGCCTATATACCCATAAATATTTACAGAAACTCTTTTTGTAATGGAAAATAACTGGAAATTATAAGATTATTTATTAATTGTGGAATGGTTGAATAAATTGTGGTATATCAATACTATGGAATACTATCATGTTATAAAAATGATGAAAAGCACACTTTCAGAGAAACCTTGAAAGATTTATATGAACATATGGAAAGTAGATTAGAAGAACAATTGATACAATAACAAATACAACTTTGAAAGACTGCAGATCACCTTCAATTCCAAAGGATTAATAATGTGATATCCACACCCACCTCTTGACCCAAATCAACAATGTATCAAGTGATGAATGCAAGATACAGTATAAGTTGTATGTAGGTATGTATGTATGTATGCATGTATGTACATTTGTCCAACTGTAAGCATGTATACATATATATATATATACATATATATATATATATATATATATATATATATATATATATATATGTAGTTGGACATGGATAAGGCAAGAATTAGCTTTGTTTGGTTATTCATATTTATTAAAAGAGTTTTCTTTTTTTTTTTTTCTTTTCCAGTGGAGGAAGATATGGAAGGATGATCAATGTAGATATTTGTTAGTTAAAAATTAAATTTTAAAAATAAATAAAATTTAAGTAAATTATTTATTATAACCTTCAGTATATTCATTTAGTAATATTGCTAAAAAAAGGAAATAGATTTCATCTTTGCTGAAGTCATTTTAATTCTTAGTGGTCACTACTTACTTTTCTACATTTAACTCTTTAATAATACATTTTAGAATTTTTCAGAGAATAAAAGCTTGCCAATCTATGGCTTATAGACTTGATTTCTTCCCTTAAAAAACAAAATCAAGACATTTCTCCTTCCCTAACCCTGGGATACTTTTCCTCTTTTCCTTAATCTTTCAAAGATACCAACAGTGGCTCAGCAATTACATTTGCTAGTTGTTTTAGTATCTACAGATGTAATTCATTTATGACAAGGTGACTTTAATTTATCAAGGGCAGCTAGGTACTCTTTTATTATCTTCATATTTATAATGGACATCAACTCCCTATTAGCCATTTTTGGTCTGTCCTTCCCAGTCCAAAGGTCATTCTCCTTGGCAGAGAAAACAGAAATAAAAATAAGATTTAAACAGCTCTGCCCTCTCTTTGCTATCAGTTGTCACCATCTCTATTAATTGTACTATCTCTTTCAGTCTTCCTCTTTACCCCCCAGTATAACTTCAAAAAAACACTTTTTGTTGTTCTTAGTTTTTTTTTTCCACAAGCCTCAGTTTATTCAGAGTTTTAGTATATTTGACATCATTTGTAAAGTTTATGTCTTGCTTTTGTAGTTCTCCTTTATTAACTGGTCTTACTTCCTCCTCTTTATCTTTTTAAAACCAAAATTCAGTTGTGAGTTCCCTGTGCATCCTCATCAGTCTCCTTAGACAACTCACATACCTTGTCATCAGAATTGCTTCTATACATATCTTTAGAATCTTGTTTTTTAAGAATTATGTAAGATTCCTATGCTATCATATATAGTTCTGGCTAAGAAGGTATTATATATTCTTCTCCTGAACACTCTTCCTAAACCTTTTGAAATGTGTTTTCCCCAGGTAGAATGTAGGTAGGAATATCCATGAATTTCCTTTCCTTCTTAGGTTGATAGGTTTATAGCTCTAGACTTGGAGGGGGCCTCAGAAGTCATGTGGTCCAATCCCTCAGGAAGAATGATCACTTCTTTCCCCACCTCACTTGTCATCATTCCCAACCTAGCAATCAGTTCCACTTATTAGAATTAGATCTAGAAGAATTTTTTTTTGTGGATTCCTGGACCTTTTGAAGAATGAAATTATCATTAAGATAGACCAAGCAGTCATTAGCTGCTGTGTTTTGTTTTTTTTTTTTTTTTTTTTAGCAGAGAAACCTCTTGACCAGATATTTACCTATGTGGAGTTCCTCATTATTACTATGTCTTTCTTCTATATCCGTTTTTTTTTTAATCTTTTTCCTTAAGGTTTTATCTTGTCTCAGTGGTGTGGAATACACTCCAATGACAAAAATGCTTCTGTTTATCTTAATTTTCCCTTTTAAAAATTTTTTTTGATTCACTTTCAAATTCTTCCTTTTTTCTTCTCCTTTTTCCCTTCTACACCTACCAAAAAAGCAAGAAAAATGAAAATCATTGCAAATATATATAGACACGTAAAGTGGATTTCCACTTAGCTATGTTCCAAGAAAAGAAAAACAAGAAAAATAAAGAAATAGAAGAAAATATGCTTTACTTTATCCTCTGAGTTCCTTGGTTCTCTTTCTGGATGTGAATAGCATGCTTCATCATGAGACTTTTGGGATAATGGTAGATCATTGCATAGAATACAGTATTAAGTTTTTCAGAGTTGATTTTCTTTAATAGTATTGTTACTGTTATAACTTGTTTTCCTGGTTCTGTTCACTTCATTTGCATTAGTTCATATAAATCTTTTTTGTTTTTTCCATTATTCCTCATTTAAACATTTGCTGAATTTTCTCACATTCTTATGTCTACATCATTCTACTTTCCTTTTATCTATTCTGTTTCTTTTGAATAAGGTATAATTCATTGAAAGTGCAGATGAGAATAATCTGTCCTTGTCTCTTCCAGAGAGAGCCAGGCTAAAGAGAGTGCAACTTTGCCTCTCTTAAATCCAATTCATGGGGATGTCAAAATATCACTCTGTGATGTCATTCGTCTTCTTTGAAAATGAAAAATGAACAAGTCATTGAAAGTTATATTTCAAACTTGTCTTATACCAGCAGTTGTGATATGTATGAGTTCGAATTTACTTCCTTTCATTCAATCCACTAATTCATTTTTACTTGTTCCTCAGCTTCGGGTATTACTGCATAGATATTTGAGGTTATGGGTTTTACTTTTAACTACTTTCTTGGGTTCAATGTCCTGTGAACATTGATATGTCCCATCGACATTTTTTTTTTATTGCAGCTACTCTCTGTTGCATCTAGCTTGGTAGATATGAATTCGCAGTTTTCCTTCTTTTGAACAAGTTTCTGTTTAAAACCATTTTGATTAGATTTGCAACACTTCTGGAAAACACAGTGTAACCAGATTTTGCTAGGTACACTCAATCTTTGACCAGGAACCTGTCATTCTTATATTTTAAGCTGTGGTCCATTTTCATATACTCATTTTTAGATAATAATTTACTCTCCAAATTAGCTTTAATAATGATGAAAATATCACCTGAGTCCTATGATCTTCAGTTTCTTGCCTAAGAGTACATAAAAAACTAGATAGACCTGAAAGGAACAGATCATTTAGTCCAAATCCTAGCTTATTGCATGGAGGAGAGTATTTTACTTGAATTCTCTAATCTAGATAAGAGAGATGTTTTGGGAAAGAATAAGGATAGCTGACAGCTACAGACTCTAATGATAGTAACAACAGCTAGCATTTATAATGGGAGGGGCAATGGCACAGGGGATAGAGTGTCAGGCCCAGAGCCAAGAAGATTCAGAAACTTGCTAGCTGTGTGATCCTGGGCAAGTCAATTTACCCTGTCTGCTTTGGTTCCCTCATTTGCCAAATGACCTGCAGAAGGAAATGGCAAACCACTCTAGTATTTTTTGCCAAGAAAACCCTGGATGGAGTTATGAAGAATCAGATGCAACAGAAAAATGATTAAATAACAAAAAATAATTTATATAGCGCTTTAAATTTTCAAAGAACTTTACAAATATTGTCTCCTTTAATCCTTACAACAATTCTGGGAGGTAGATGGTGGACTTTATAGATGAGACAACTCTGGCAAACAGAGGTTAAGTAATTTGTCCAGGATCACATCACTAGTCTGATGTAGAATTGGAACTTGGGTCTATCCTGATTCCAGTTCCCAATATTCTATCCCTTGTAGCACTTAATATATTGTTTATTTATTATTGATTCCTTCTAGGCAATTTTTTATTTTTTATTTTTTTAAATTTTTTTTTTTCCTGAGGCTGGGATTAAGTGACTTTCCCGGGGTCACACAGCTAGGAAATGTTAAGTGTCTGAGATCATATTTGAACTCAGGTCCTCCTGAATTCAAGGCTGGTGCCCTATCCACTGCGCCACCTAGCTGCCCCCGAAATAAGTATTTTTAAATCACTTACTAAGTGTTAAGTGCTTTGCATATTGTTGTTTGTCCTTCCTTCTAGAAGAGGGCAATGGCATCAAGGAAGTGAATTGGATTTAAATGAAGTAGAGCTCAACAAGATCACCAGCTTTATTTTCCCCTTCAGAGCCATCTGAGTCCAGTGATCTGAAATAGATATCGATGACTGGAGATGGTCCTGGAAAGAATAGGAGATCTTGACCTTCTGAAGCTAAGGTCTTCAACAGGTCTCTATCTGACTGATACACCCATTAGGTGATTAAGGATAAGTAGCTATAGAGGCAAAGAATCTCCTCTTTTTATCTAGACAAAAACAAAAACAAACAAAACAAACAAAAACAAAACAAAACAAAACTATCAAAAAAAAAAAAAAAAAAAAAAAAACAACCAAACCCCAAAACACCTAATAAATAAATCAGTCCAGGAGGGGAAGATCCTCAGGATTTCTGACCCAAACAGAAATGGCTGCTATTTGTAGCTCCATCTGGTCATAGTTGGGTCCCTAATTTTTTTTTTTTTTTAATATATAAGTATAAGCCAAAAAAATAAAAAAATAGTCCATGCCCTAAAGATGTTTACTTTCTAACGGGGAATATAACAAATTAAAAGGGAGTTGAAAAGAAGGACACGTTAAAGGAGAATAATCGTTAAGGGAGAATAATCACAAAGTTAATAGAAACCCAGCTGAGAGGAAAATGAAGAGTGGTTAGTTGGTGTGAGCCCATTCCCCAGATGGAGGCTTTGAAAGGAACTCATCAGTAGGAAAAGGTTGCTGGCATGGTGGAGGGATATTCTAGAAAGAGAAGATCTCAAGTGCTAAGAAAGTTCCAAGAATAGAAAGAATTTGAGTCATAGCAGCAAATGCTTAAAGTTTATTCCCTTTCTTCTTTTAAAGAATAAAGATTCCTATTCTGTTTTAGGTCACTTTTTTAGTTTTAGCTTTAACCAAATTCAAATAACCTCTTCCCCTAAAACTTGAGGTGGATGAAGACTTAGTGAAGGAAAGAAAAATGGCCTTATAAACCCTGAATTCCTCTCCTAATCTTTAAATAATCCCTCATTTCTTATTTTGTGTTGTTATTTTTTTAGTTGTATTTGGCTCTTTGTGATCCCATATGGGGTTTCCTTGACAAAAAAAAAATCTAAGTGGTTTATCATTTCTTTCTTCAGTTGCTTTTACAATGAAGAAACTAAGGCAGACAGGGTTAAGTGACTTGCTCAGGGTCACACAGTTAGTAAACTAGTAAACTGAGGCTTGGTTTGAATTCAAGATGATTCTTCCTGACTCCAGGCCAGCTTCAATCTAAAAGTGGAAAAGACAACTTTTGCCTTCAAATTTGTATTTTGAATCCATGTCCTTTCTTATACCTTTGAAATGTCACTTAGAGACAATCATCATTAATTTTTCAAGATCTCCTTAAAGATTAGGAAATCAGAAATGGCAATTTAAAAAAAAGAATTGACAAAAATGAAATGTACAGATCTTTCATAATGTAGAATTAATTGGTACAAGTCAATTAAACTCTGTAAGGCTTTTTAGTAAGATAAAAATTTGGATTAGCTGTTTTTTTTTCTAGAGTAAGGCCAGAAATGGGGGGGGGGGAGTAGTAACTTTCCTTCCCCCAAATCAGTTAACACTATTGGGCATGGTCATTAGCAGACAAAAAGATACGAGGAGAGGGCAGCTAGGTGGTGTAGTGGTTAGAGCACCAGTCCTGAATTCAGGAGGACCTGAGCTCAAATCTGGCTTCAGACACTTAACACTTCCTAGCTGTGTGATCCTGGGCAAGTCATTTAACCCCAATTGCTTTAGGGAAAAAAAAGACCCAAGGAAAGCCCCATAAAGAAATAAACCAAAAGTCTGTCAATGCTGGAATCTACTAAACAACAATAGTTGGAATGACTACCTTCATCTGGACAGTAGGGGAATTTGGCTCTAGATAACACATTCTATACTCAGAGACTCATAGAGCTAAAGTTGGAAGGGGTCTCAGAAACCTCCAGTGCTCTTTTTTACAGATGTGGTAACTGAGGCTCGATAAGATTCTATCAGTTCCTTAAGGTCACACAATCAGATTGCTGTTATTGCTCAGTCATTTCAATGAAATCCAATTCTTCATGACCCAATTTGGAGTTTTCTCAGTAAGGATACTTTAGTAGTTTAACACTGCTTTCACCAGCCCATTTCATAGATGAGAAACTAAGGCAAAAAGGGTAAGTGACTTGCCCAAGGTCACATAGATATTATCTTATCTGAAACCAGATTTGAACTTGGGGAGACTTTTCCTAACTCCAGATCTGGCACTCGGTGCACTGTAGCACCATTTAGTTACCACACAGAGGTAGGTTTTAAACTCAACATCTCAGATTCTAGAGTTCTTAATCTTTTCACTTTCCTCTGATAGAACAGTTACTCTGATAAAAATGCCAGCAATCTTTTTCCTTAAGAAAAGGAAGAAAAAATAATAAAATGCAATCATTAACCACTTAAATGCTGGAGAAAAGTTTTTTTTTTTGTTTTTTTTTAAATTTAATTTTTATTTTATTTTATAATTATAACTTTTTTTTTTGACAATACATATGCATGGGTAATTTTTTACAACATTATCCCTTGCACTTACTTCTGTTCAGATTTTTTCCCTTCCTCCCCCAACCCCCTCCTCCAGATGGCAGGCAGACTTATACATGTTAAATATATTACAATATATTCTAGATACAATATATGTGTGTAGAACCGAATTTCTTGTTGCACAGGAAGAATTGGATTCAGAAGGTAAAAATAACAGTTTACACTCATTTCCCAGTGTTCCTGGAGAAAAGTTTTAAGTATTCCTTTTCTTTCAAGGAATAGGAAAAATATTTCTGGCTAAGTATATTTTATACACCAGAACAGAACAAGTAGACATACAATTCATTAGATTATAAATTCCTTGAGGGAATGCATGTTGTTTTTTTTTTTTAACCTTTTTTCTATCTCCAATACTTATCACATTATCTGGAAAGTAAATGATTAATATATGAGCAATAGACACCCCACCTTGTAAATCTCAGCTAAAGTAAAATCAGCAAAAGTTGTTTTGTTGGACAGAAACAGCCTAATAGCATTCAAAAACCTCTTCTTCATTTGGAACTTCAACTAGGGAGTGATTGATTTCAACTTGAGATAAATGGTCAATAGCATCAGCATTGATTGATGATCATCTGTTGCAAACACTATGGAAGTATTCAGCCCAACTCTCTAGGATCATGTCCTTATCACTAATCATGTGGCACCATCAGCACTGAGTAGCTGAGATGCAACATAAGTCTTTGGCCCATAAACAGCCCTTAGTGCATCATAAAAATGCTTTGGATTGTTACTATCAGCATAAAATTGAATTTCACCTACTTTCTTACTCAGCCAAGAATCTTGCATCACTCTAAATTTGGATTGTACTTTACTTTTGAAGGCATTGAATGCTATCTTGTTAGATATGGATAAACTATCTTGCTGGCACATTCTATGGAGTTCTTTTTATTTAATATTTTCTCAATTTCCCTATCATTTTCATCAAACCAATCTTAATACTTATATTGATTCTTTTTAAATAAAGGGTTCTGACCCAGATGAGCAAATGCAGTATTGTACACCATATCTCTGAGAACCATTTATTCTTTTTCTGCTCTGCTGTTGCCAACTGTGTATTGGCTCAACTTACTTTCCAAGTTGGAAACAAACTGTTCCATGTCAGAGAAGTGCTCTATTCTTTTGACATTAATTCTTTTAGCAGTCTTTTTGCCTTGGGGCTATCACTTTTGTTGAATGTAAATATTCAACTTGGAGAAGATGTTTATTTATTTGTTTGTTTATTAAGTTTATTTTAAAATTTTTATTTAATATTTTCCTACAGTTAACATTCAAAACAATTTTTTTTTTACATTTGTTTTAAAATTTTTTGAGTTCTATGTTCTCTCCTTTATCCTCACCCACAATTAAGGAACCCCACCTGAAATTATGCAAAACATTTTCACTAAAGTCAAGTTGTGAAAGAAAATATAGATCTCCCACCCTAATGAAAATAAAAGCCATCAAGAAAAATTAAGTTATATACTTTATTTAACATATTTAACATGCATTGGTCAACCTGCCATCTGGGGGAAGAGGTGGGGGGAAGGCGGGGAAAAGTTGGAACAAAAGGTTTTGCAATTGTCAATGCTGAAAAATTACCCATGCATATATTTTGTAAATAAAAAGCTATCATTAAAAAAAATTAAGTTAAAGAGACAGAGAGACAGAAAAAAAAGAGAGAGAGAGAGAGAGACAGAGAGAAAGAGAGAGAGACAGAGACAGAGACAGAGAGAAAGAGAGAGAGAGAGAGAGAGAGACAGAGAGAAAGAGAGAGAGAGAGAGAGAGAGAGAGAGAGAGAGAGAGAGAGAGAGAGAGAGAGAGAGGATACTTCAATCTGTTTCAGACACAATCAGTTCCTTCTCTGACTATGGATAGGATATTTCATCATAAGTTCTTCAGAGTAGTCCTAGATGATTGTACTATTGAGAATAGCAAAGTCATTAAGTCATTTACAACTGATCATCTCAGAACATTGCTATTACTTTGTATACAGTACATTTCACTTTACTTGAATTCATGAAGGACTTTCCAGGTTTTGTTTATTCTGAGAGCATCCTGCTCATCATTTTCCATAAAACAATAATATTGTCTCACAGGCACATACCACAGTTTATTAAGCCATTCCTAGTTGATGGGCATCCCCACAATTTCCAATCTTTTTGCCTTGATAAAAGAGCAATATTTTTGTACATATAAGTCATTTTCCTCTTGTAATGCTGGTAAGATAGGTAAGATAGAGATTATAGAGTTTTTAATATTTTATTTGGATCTCTGAGAGGGGGAAATTTTCTGGGGCCAAAGGATCAATGGATCCAAGTTCCAGGGCTGATGTCTTAAAACATTTAGTAAAATGCATCAGCGTCAGCATCAGCATCAAATGTGAGATTCCAATGAATTATATATGTCTCCAGAGATCAGGATAGATAAAGGTAAGGGGCAGAGTCAGAACACTGAGAGCAGGAATTTCCAAGAAGGGACCATCAATCCAATTCTGACAGAGTGGGGGGGGTGAGGACCATAAATTCTAATAAACTGTGAGCAAAGAGAGTAGTCAGAGACAGAAAGTCTGGAAATTAGAGATAGAAGATGCCAATTTAAGTATATGAGACAGGACAGCTGGATTTTATCTTTTGGAATGCCAGAGTGGCCAGATCTCTACAGCCCTAATTATCTCAGTCCTAGTGAACAGGAAAGGGGTAGTTGCAGCCAGGGGGATTGAGGCAGAACAATTCAAGGAACTGAGGCAGAACAATTTAGGGAAACTGAGGCAGGACTATTTAGGGAAACCTAAGCAGAACAATTTAGGGAAACTGAGGCAGAACAATAAAAGAAAACTGTGGCACAATATTCTTTTTTTTCCCCATATCTCTTTTGGTATTTGTGCCTAATAATGGTGTTGTTAAGTCAAAGGATATGTATGAATTTATAGCCCTTTGGGCACAGATCATATCTTTTGGTCATTTATCAATTAGATCATGGCTCTTATTTTTTATAAATTTGATTCACTTCCCTCTTTATTCAAGAAATGGGTACTTATCAGAAAAACTTGCTTTGAAATTCTTTTTACAATTATTATTGCTAACTTCCCCCTCTCCATTTATTCTCTCTCTATCTCCTTTCACCTTGTCCTTCTTCAAAGTATTTTGCTACTGGAGAGGATAAGTTTGTGATCAGTCCAGCACTCTGCACCACACATTGCCTTTGTCACTGTCACATCCTGTTTGTCTCTTTTTACAATCACATAGTCTCTTAAAAGCCAATGTTTTATGGTTTCTTGAACAATGTTGCCCAGGCTCTTTTTTTTTGGTCATAGCTTTCAGGTTGTTCAATAATTCTAAAATTGTCTCCTGGATCTATTTTTTCATGTCGGTTGTTTTTCCAATGAAGTATTTCATATTTTCTTCTTTTTTTTTTTTATTCTTTTTAGTTTGATTTTTGATGTAATGATAGCATCATTAGCTTCCATTTGCCCAGTTCTAGTTTTTAATGTTAGGTTTAAAGTTTTAAAGCTAGGTTTAAAGTTCTAACTTTTCTTTAGTTAACTTTTATACCTCCTTTTTCATTTGACTAATTTTATTTTATTTATTTATTTGGTTTTTTGCTGAGGCAATTGGGGTTAAGTGACTTGCCTAGGGTCACACAGCTAGATCCTGTTAAGTGTCTGAGGTCAAATTTGAACTCAGGTTCTCCTGACTTCAGGGCTAGTGCTCTATCCACTGAGCCACCTAGCTGCCCTGACTAATTTTATTTTAAAGATGGTTTCTTCAATGGATTTTTTTCTTTTTTGCATTTGGCCAATTGCATTTCTTAAGGAATTGTTTTCTTTAGTCAGTTTTTGTCCTTCCTTTTCCATGCCATTGACTCTCTCTTGCATATCTCTCATTTCTTTCCCCATTTTTTCTTCTACCTCTCTTATTTGACTTTTTAAATCTTTTATGAATTCTTTCAAGAAGACTCTTGGGGATTGAAATAAATTTATATCCCTCTTTGAGGTCTCACATGTAGGTATTCTGTCCCCTTTGGAGTTGGTGTTTTGGTCTTCCCTGTCACCATAGTAGCTTTCTATGGTCAAAGTTCTTTTTTTCATTTTTTGCTTAATTTCTTTCTTTCTTTTTTTTTTTTCCTCCCATTTCATGACTTTTAAAGTCAAGTTATGCTCCTAGAGTACAGGAAGTGCTATTCCAAGATTTTTGTGTAGCTTTGAAATTTGGGGCCATTTGAGTTTGAGCTTTGAGCTCAAGGGTCCCTTATAATTTGGTGATTTGCTCATAGTGATGGGGGTAGTTCTACATGTTATTTTTGTGTGTCCTGGGCTGGCAATTTGCCTTCTGTTCTAGGACTGGAGGCTGCCCCACTGGTCTGATGTACTACTATTCTATTGAATCAGGACTAAGGGATCTCAGTTGCTGGTCCATGCTGTGATTAAGATCTTCTGACTGACTTACTCAGACACATGCTGAGATGGCTACATCCTCCTTTCATTCAAGTGAAACTGACCTTTCCTGAAGTTCTTCCAAGCTATCTTGAGCTATGAATTTATTTTATTTCATCTTTTCATAGGGTCTATCATCCACCAAACTGGGAAAACTCCATCAAGTTCCTGACTTCTTTCTGCCATCATGGCTCTGCCTTTTCCCTTACACCCTCTTGGTTGGAGCTTAGGTCATAGCTGTGGCTGTGTCATTCTAAAATCAGATATAAAAATCTGCTAAATGCTTGAAATTGGCCCAGCTTATCAAGAATACAGCATAATGTCAAAAATATGGAAGAATATAGAGGGGGTGGGGTGAGAGAGTAACACTTTGTTGTGTGGTAATTTAAGTAATTTAATAATATATGAAAATGGACTATCTAGAAGACAGATTAAATCTAAGAGTAGATAATAAATAGATTGAATTTCACAAGTTTAGGTCTCTAAATTCATTTAATGTCCTTTTCCTCCTTTTTTTTTTTTTTTTCCAAGCCTTTAATCCCCTTGGTTTCTATTTTCAATCTGCCTAGTAAAGAAGAAAGTTTTATTTTTAAAATCCTTCTTATAATTCTTCCTTTTTTAGCCACAGATGCCCTATTTTCAGAAACATAAAAATAACATTGGAATAAGGAGAATGTTGAACAATAGGGGACCCAGAGACATATGGTTGAAGGATTGGGGGATGAAAAAGAGAAAGAACAGAAGGGGCCTGGCAATTATCCAGTTTAAAAAAAAAAAAAAAGGATGAGAAAAAGAACTGGAAGAACAAGGGAGAAGAGGTGATGAAACAGGTACATGGGAAAAAACCCAAAGAGACAAGTGCAAAAGCAATCTTGTTTTATAAAAATATCTCCACTTTCTCTTAAAAGACAATGACAAAAATTTAAGTCCTTCCTTATTAGAGAGTGAAAGGTAGGTCAGAAGCTTAGTTATTTAGATTATGAAAATTTTTTATAGACCTTGTTCCCTTTCTCCTAGTTAGGTAGGACAGGGGATAGAGTACCTGACCTGAAGTCTTCCTGAGTTCACATCTGACCTCAGACACTTGACAGTTTTATGCTCCTGGGAAAAACACTTATATGCCTCTTTCTTTATCTGTAAAATGAGCTGGAGAGTAAAATATTCCCGTATCTTTTGCCAAAAAAACAAAAAATAGCAAATCGGATCATGAAAAGTCAGATATGACTGAACAACTACAACTTTCTATCCACCTCAAGGAAAGGGATAAATAGCTGGTTTCTTTTCAAAGGCTGCAGAAATACCAGTTTTGAGGCTGGATCAATGTATGCTTTGGCTTTAGGGTGAAATTGACTCATTTGTCTCCCTTCTGGCATAAAGTTCTGCTTGGTCTGGGACCAACTCAGGCCATTTCCTTGGTAAATTAAGTCCAATACTGGAATGAAATGTGACACTTGTAGGTCATTCAAAAGTTAACAAAAGGAGATTTACTCAGCCATAGCAGGGAAGGATATCAACAAGGATATTCAGTGAGGCTGCCATATTGATTTAATTAAGCACAGCTTACTAGTGATAAGTTAAGTTCTGTTGTCAGTCCACAGTTAGAAGCCTAGAGAAAAGGAGATAGAGCTCCTCATGGCCTCCGGCAAACAGGAAGCCAAGTCAACAACCTGAGCCAGGTCCCAAATCCAATCAAGTCTCCAACTGAACTTCAGTTTCTATTAAGAAAACAAAACAAAACTGGAGCCTCAAGAAAAGCTAGCTCAGCTTACGTGGTTAGGTGCTAGGAAATACTGCTCCTATTACATAAAACATTTAATTTCTCCTTTTATCCAGAACTGTGACTGGGTAACACTCTCTACTTCCCTATTCCTGACCGTTGTTGTTCAGTCCAACTCTGTATAACCCCTTTTGGAGTTTCCTTGGAAGAGATACTGGAATGGTTTTCTATTTCTTTCTTTAGCTCACTTTGCAAATGAGGAGACTGAGGCAAATAGGATTAAGTGACTTGCTCAGAGTCATATAATTAATAAATGACTGAAGCCAAATTTGAATTTAAGATGAGTCTTCCTGACTCCAGACTTGGCATTTTACCCACTGTGCCATGTAGGATTCTTCTTCCACCCACAAACCCACTTTTATACATTTGTAGCTGCCCTGTAATTTGTAGTCTTACATAGTTGACTTGAGTATTAAAGGATCATCTGATTTAGGGTCTCAGAGCCAATGTGGAGCAAACGCAGCACTCGAACCCGTGAATTTGAGCTCTGAAATCAGTCCTTTATCCCCTCTGTCATGCTTTCTTTGTGCTTGATGTAACCCGCATTTTACTTTATTAAACAATGTCTTTAATGATATATCTCTATATTCTTTTCACTTAGTTTTGAAACCACTGTCCTTCATTAATTTTTGTTCTTTTCTGGGTTTTTGTTTTTGTTTTTTTTAATTTATTTTTCTCAATATTTCCAAATTATATTTTTAAAAATTAACATTCATTTAAAAACATTTTTGAAGTTTAAACTCTCATCTTTCTGCCCCTCCTTTACAAATTGAGAAGGCAAGCAATATGTTTAACAATTATATTTGTTGTTTCAGTCATTTCAATTATGTCTGATTCTCTGTGGCCCTATTTGAGTTTTTCTTGGAAAAAAAAATACTAGAGTAGTTTGCCATTTCCTTTTTCTGCTCATTTTACAGATAAGGAAACTAAGGCAAACTGGGTCAAATGAATTGCCTGGAATCACATAGTAAGTGTCTGAGGTCAGATTTGAACTGAGAAGGATAGCTTATGGATATCAATAATAATATGCACATTGCCTGAAAAAGAGCAGGGAAGGTTACAAAGGGATGGGGAGTGTTTTTGTCTGGACTTCTGTATCCCTGGTACCTAGCACAGTTCTGATGCTTAATAAATAACTGGGGGGAGGGCAGTATTGGAAGGGGAATAAGCAGCAGACCGAGTATTCTTTCCTCTGAGTTCTCAACCAGTAAACACTGCCCAGTACACAACATTTCCCAGACAATTGTGTTTTGCCAACCAGAACTCTCTCTCCCACCCCCCCAAAAAAGTTCTATTCAATGAACAGAAATAAACAGAATAGACCCAAAGAAAGATCCTGTGGCTTTTCAAATCAAATCTGAGAATGAATTAGTCTTCAAGATGTCATCCACTTAAGGCCTTTGCTGTTAATAACCTAAATTGGCCACACAATTATTTTCTCCTTCAATCACTACCTGCCATGCCTCACTGAAAGCCTCCTCCTAGGAAGCTCTGCTATTAATGGCTCCCTGTGAGCTTTCTTTGGGGAGCTGCAGAAAGGTAAATAAAATGAAGTAATGCCTTTCGAGTTGTCTGGTTCTGTGGAAGCAAATTCCCAGGTAGATTGGGCTGAAAATCTTTTGTAGCATTTCAGGCTTCTGAATCCTTGTCTCAGCAGTGGTGTTAGTATGGAAGAATGCAGAGGGATGCAGTTCTGGGACCTCTGGGTCCCACTACTATGCAAATCATCTAACTATATGCAAATGATTTCACAGGAATATTGTTCATTTTTCCATACAAAGTCTGTTTCTCCTCCTGGTCCTCAAATGCCACAACTATAGGCTAAAAGACTTTTAATAGGCTAAAAGACTTTTTAACACATTATGTCTCATTAACCCATTTTTGTTAAATAAGGGCCAATGTTAATCCCAGAAAGGAAGAACTGCAAGAGCCTGAAGAAATAATCAAATCTAACCCTCTCATTTTACAGATGAAGAGACTAAACCTCAGAAAAGGTATGAGAATTGTCTACAACTAGTTTTAACTAGTTACAGAACTAGTTAGTTGCAGAACTGTGACCCAAGTATTCTGGGATTCCTGGTAGTTGAGCTATTTTTGCACAATCACTATAGTGCCTATCATTAAGAGTTCAAGAGATGGCATAATAGAATAATAGATCTGTAGTCCAAAAACCTGGCATTTATTGGCTGTGTGATTTTTGTCAAATCATTTGATGTCTGTGATTTTCAATTACTTCCTCTGTAAAGAAGGATGGTAACAATGCTGCTGTCTACCTCATTAGCTTGTAGGATGTGTAAATGTGAAATATTAATTTTTTCTGCATTAGAAGAGTCAGAACACAAGGGAAAAAACCACAAGGGAAAAAAAATGGTAAAAGTATGCTTTGATCTGCATTCAGACTCTTTTTTTTAAATGGCTTTTTATTTTCAAAACACATGCATGGATCATTTTTTAACACTGACCTTTGCAAAGCCATGTATTCCAAATTTTCCCCCTTCTCCTCAGATGGCAAGTTATCCAATATATGTTAAACATGGTAAAAATATATGTTAAATTCAATATATGTATACATATTTATACAATTATCTTGCTGCACAAGAAAAATCAGATCAAAAAGGAAAAAATGAGAAAGAAAATAAAATGCAAGCAAACAAAAACAAAAAGAGTGAAAATGCTATGTTGTGATCCACCCTTAGTTCCCACAGTCCTTTCTAGATGTAGATGGCTCTCTTCATCATAAGATGATTGGAATTGGCCTAAATCATCTCAATGTTGAAAAGAGCCACATCCATCAGAATTGATCATTGTATAGTCTTGTTGTTGCTCTGTATAACAGTCACCCGGTTCTGCTCATTTCACTTAGCATTACTTCTTGTAGGTCTGTCCAGACCTCTCTGAAATCATCTTGCTGATCATTTTTTATAGAATAATAATATTCTATAACATTCATATGCCATAAGTTATTTAGCCATTCTCCAACTGATGGGCTTCTACTCACTTTCCAGTTTCTTTTCTTTTCTTTCTTTCTTTCTTTCTTTCTTTCTTTCTTTCTTTCTTTCTTTCTTTCTTTCTTTCTTTCTTTCTTTCTTTCTTTCTTTCTTTCTTTCTTTCTTTCTTTCTTTCTTTCTTTCTTTCTTTCTTTCTTTCTTTCTTTCTTTCTTTCTTTCTTTCTTTCTTTCTTTCTTTCTTTCTTTCTTTCTTTCTTTTTTTTTTTTTGCTGAAGAAATTGGAGTTAAGTGACTTGCCCAGGATCACACAGCTAGGAAATGTTAAGTGTCTGAGACCAGATTTGAACTCAGGTCTTCCTGACTTCAGGGCTGGTGCTCTATCCACTGCGCCACCTAGCTGCCCCTAGTTCCCAGTTTCTTGATACTACAAAAAAGGCTGCCACAAACATTTTTGCACATGTCAGACTCCATAATTCTTTCTCTGAATATGGATGGCATTTTCCATTATGCATCTTTTGAAATTGTCTTAGATCATTGTATTGCTGAGAAAAGATAAGTTTATCAAAGTTGCTCATCACACAAACTTGCTATTAATGTACTTAATGTTCTCCTGGTTCTGCTTACTTCACTCAGCATCAGTTCATACAAGTCTTTCCAAGTTTTTCTGAAATCTGAATGTCATCATTTCTTATTGCACAATAGCATTTCATTGTATTCATATATCACAGCTTGTTTATACCTAGTAATGGTATTGTTGGATCAAAGAGTATGAACAGTTCTAGTTATTTGATCATAATCATGTGATTATTAAAAGATCTGATTTCTAAATAAGGAACCTAAAATGTTATATATAAAATGAAAAAATGTGGGGGTTTTTTTTGGCTATAGTCATTCAAAAAGATAGCAGAAAAATCATCAACATTATCCAAATTCCATTTCAGTCTCTGCCTCCAATTTTGCTCTATCCACTTAGATCACAAGACCATATAGACAGGGTGAAATGGTCTAAAAATGGAAGGTCTACTCTGGCACTTACTAGCTGATTTTGAGGCAAACGATTAATCTTTCAGAGCCTCAGTCTCCTCATCAGTAAGATGGGGATAATAATAATTGCACTCCCTATCTCACAGAATTGTTGTGAGGGAAAGTGCTTCACAGATCTTAAAGTGCTAGATAAATGTGAATTATTATTATTATTATTATTTCCTTCAGGCAGCTTTTAACTTAGTTTATGTGCAGTAGACACACTCTTTCCAGTGTCCTCCTTACCCAATTCCCTCCAGTGCAATTGTCAGCTTCACACCTCATGAATTTTATTTGCAATCGATAAATAAACCTATTATCATCAGAGTTTTGTATTCTCATCATATATCGTAATCTCTCATAAACCATTTCATCATGTGGGTCAGGTTCATTGAGCATATCCCACTCATCTTTATTTCTCAGTCCATGACAGGGAGACACAGACATAAAGTGTGAGCACAAGAATTCAGCTTTCATTCTCAGAATGTTAAAGCTAAAAGTCACGTTTAAACATCATGATATTCAGTTTTAGCACCACTGGGGGGAGAAACACTAGTTATTACCTTGTCAAGTACTCTGAAGATTTTGGAGGTGACTGAGTATTTCATTTCTTCCATTTGTATATGGTCATTCTAGTAGAAAAGAAACTCTTTCGTAGATTAAGGTGTGATGAGTTTCCTAAGTCACATAGGTTGAAGTTTGACCTCCAGACTATTCCTGCCAAATTGGGAGAGACATAAATCTGTTGGAACCTATTTGTTTGTAAGTCAAACAATAAATATTAAGTGTCTACTATGTGCCAGGCACTGTACTAAATGCTAGGGATACAGAGGAAAAAGACAGTCCTTGCCCTCAAAGAGTTCACAATCATAGAAGAGACAGTAAGCAAACAACTACGTATAAATGAGATATACACAGGATAAATGGGAAATAATTAAAAAGAGAATGCACTAGAATTAAGAAGAGTTGAAAAAGACTTCCTATAGAAGGTGGGATTTTAATTAGGACTTAAAAGCAATTGATCCTGAATACTACTGGGAGCCACTGGGGTATATTGAGTAGTGAAGTGGCTGGCATGCGTAGGCTTGTGTTTTAGGGAAAATTGTCTAGTGGTTGATTGGAGGATGGATTGGTATGAGGAGAAAATAATTCAAGCATAAGTTGATGAGGGCCTATAACTAGAGAGGTGTTGGAGGAGAAAAAAAAAGGCATATTTGGGAGATGTTTAAAGGTGAAATTCACTGTACTTGGCAATTGGTTAGATATTAAGGCTGAGAGGTAGTGAGAAGTCTAAAATGACTCTTTGGTTGAGAGGCCTGAGGGAGAATGATTTCATCCTAGATAGTAGTAGAGAAGTTGGGATGAGGAGTGTTTTAGTGGGGAAAATAAGGAGGTCAGGTGTGGATATATTGAGACTAATATATCCTGGACATTCACTTTGAGATACCTTAAAGGCAACTGGATATGTGAAACTAGAAGTTAGCAGACAGATTAAGGCAGGATAGATAGTTCAGATGGCAATTAAGTCTACAGTGATAAGATCACCAGGTGAAATATCATAAATGGAAGAAAAAAAGAAGAACCAAGACAAAACTATTGGAGACCTATGATTAGAGGTTTTGATCTGCTGGCAAAAGAGCCTGAGTAAAAGCAGTCAGAGAGACAGTAGGAAAACTGGGGGGAAACAGGGGGAAAAGAGATATAGTACAATAGGATAGAAGGATCAAGTGAGGGGTTTTTTTTAGGTTGAGAAAGACAAGGTCATGATTGTTGATAGTAGGCTATTAACCAATAGACTGGGAAAGAAGGAACACAAATGATAAAAGTGGGGATGGCAAAGGGGCAAATCTATTGAAGGAGATGTGATGGTTAGAATTGCTTGAGCAGGCAGAGAGGTTAACTTTGGTAAGGAGTAAAGCCACCACATCATATGAGACTGGGGTGAAGGAGGAAATAGTGACAGAAAGCATATAAATGATGAGGGATGAGTTAGAAGTGAGAAAAGGCAGCTCACAGTGAATGAACTCTTTTTTTTTTTTTTTTTTTTTTTTTAAGATATGAAGCAAGTTTCTCAGCTGAGAGATTGGGAGGAAGGGAAACCAGGAAAAGTTAGAGGGATGAAACTTTGTAAGAGATACTTCATAGAGTGAGAGAGTGAGTTGTTAAAGCAAGAAAAGGAGCATAACCTAGCCCAGTGAGGGTTCCATTGAAGTTATACAATATAAAATTGCAATGGACCCAGTCAGAACAGTTGTATGATTCCTACCCCCATCCCCATCTTTACTGAATGCTATGTGTGTAGGAGGAAAGATAGGGCAGCTAGGTGATACAATAAATAGAGTGCCAAGCCTAGAGTCAGAAAGACTCATCTTCCTAAATTCAAAT